>NC_068993.1:8877147-8877873 GCF_001194135.2 Octopus bimaculoides
TCAAGTAAAAACATAAATTCGGTTAATTAATCAATCAACAGAAGGATCTATTAAGCACGCAAACCTCAATTTCGATTGGTACAACTTGCCGAACTATTTGAAACACACGTAAGCGAAATAAACATCACTGAAAATGTTTTCACCCTTTGTTTCTTTATTCTGTGTGTGTGTGAAAGTGTGTATGTATGTATGTATGTATTATGCATGTATGCATGTATGTATGTATGTATGTATGTATGTATGTATGTATGTATGTATGCCCTTATTCAGTTTTATTTCAAAATTTCTTGTCAATAGAGAAAGAATCGGTTTCTAACGTAGATCCAAGGCTCCTTCATTGGAATTTCAACATCAACCGTGTATTTTCGTATATATGTATGTATGTTCCAGTTGTTTAAGGTGGTATCGATATGTGACCCAGTAAAGTTGGACTCATGAGTCATCTTTGTAGTCATAAAGCAAGACCGATGATTGACTACCAGGCCGCTGGTGATGATGCTACACTCCATACTAATCATGTCTGTCGGGCATGTGGAAGGGAGTGTGATTCAGCAGGAGGACTTAAACGACACGCAAAGGTACATGGAGCCCAATTACAACAACAGCCAGCTATTGCCAGTAAAGGTTTTGGATACCAACTCTGTGCAAGACATTGTAGATCTTTGGCTGGGCTAAAAAGTCACATTCGATCACAGCACCGTTAAGCTAAGCTTCGTGCAATGGCCA
>NC_068993.1:8878600-8879827 GCF_001194135.2 Octopus bimaculoides
CATAGACCAAGGGTTTTCTACCATAGTTCTGGATCCGTCAAAGAGTTATAAATGAAATTCGATAGACGAAAACAACGGAAACAATATGGAAGCCCGTCGAAAAAACCGTTCCTAATTTGAAATAGTTGGTTTAATTTGTCATCTTGTATAGCAACGCCAACTAGCGGAGGTGGTTTTGTTGCAAACATTTGTTCTCGATCTTCGGTTTACGAATAAATCACCCCCTCCCACTCACCAGTCTTCAAGACTCTGAAAACGGTCATAGATGCTGCCTTTTCTCAGCTGATTAAAAAATAAAGAATTTAGAATCAAAGAAATGATACTTTACAAAAGAAAAATAATAATAGCTTATAAGAACGCAATTCTTCTGGCTAGATTCGATACCTTGTTACTCTCTACATTGTAACAGTAATCAACGATGAAGTAAATCTAAAAAAGAAACGAAACGAAAGTAAACAAAACGAAATCAAGAGCATTAAGATAATATTACATTCTTTCATAAGTGTCAGGCTATATTGTATATACTTGCAGCACAGTAATAAATCATTCTAATTTCCTTGTATCGTATTATGTCATACTGTGTCATTCTGTTATCATGTCATATGATATATTTTTAAGTTATCATGGTTTGGGTTTGTGGTCGTCGAAGATAAATGTAAGGAAAGATAAACTGTAAAACTTTCAATCCTCTTAACACAAATACCAGAGTAATCGATGTAGGGTGCCCTGACTTATCTCTTCTAGTTTTGCATTGTTGGTGTATATATATAACCGTATCTTCTCTTCGTGTGCATGGAAAATAGTTATGTGATAATGTTACATATTGCAGATTTTCAAATGCAATCGTTTATCTTTTTTTTTTTTTTACTTGCTTCACTCATTATGCTGCGGCCACGCTGGAGCACCACCTTGAAGATTTTCAGTCGAACGAATCGATCCGGGTACCAGATTTTTTTTTTTTTTCATTAAGTCTAGTGCTTATTCTATAGGCCTCTTTGGCCCTAACCGCTACGCTACGCGGACGTAAACACAACCAACACCGGTTGTCAAACACCCTGAAGCTATAGTAGAAGACACTTGCTCAAGATGGTATGCAGTGGGACTGAACCCGGAACCGTATGGTTGGGAAGCAAACTTCTAACCAACGAACCATGCCTGTGCCTGAATATATATATATATATGCACAGAGAAAAAAACAGGGAGAGAACGACAGATAAATATATAGGT
>NC_068993.1:8880104-8881692 GCF_001194135.2 Octopus bimaculoides
GCTGAAGAGCGTAGGCTCGAAACATAAAAGACATTTACATTTTTCCCGAGGGTCAAACTAATACACTTACTTGTTGTTCATACACCTGTCTTTGCCTTTTGTTTTTCTATAAGTTTCAACTATATACATGTATGTGTGTGTGTGCGTGTGTGTGTGTGTGTGTGTGTGTGTGTGTGTGTGTATAATATCAAGTAACAAGTCCTCGGCATCCCCACCACCACCACCACCACCGTCTCTAAACGAGATATAACTACAAGATATGATAAACACAAAGTTACGTGTCTCAGCATCACTTTCAGCTCCCCCTGTTGACATTTCTGTGCGACAGCGATTGCTAGTCGACAACCGATGTTTAGATATCTCCAGTATGACATTATGTAAAGACAAGCCATGCACAAAAAGAACAGTATCACTTATCTGCATCTCTACTTACAGGTTTGCTACTGTGAAGAGCAGAAAGGCCAGGGAAGTAAGTGTAAATATGTTGTAGGTAAATCGGAGAAGTGGCGGGGAGTCGCAACTGAAAGAAGAGAAAGCATATTAGTCTATTTTGAATGACTGACATTCATCTAATTACTTAGAGAAGAATTTTATGTTTCTGTACCAATTGCCATTTTAAGCGTCTTAAGAGTTCACATCGCCGACATATACACCACCAGCGGCACCCGTCTCAATCGTATTTTCAGAAAAGAGATAGAGAATAATATGCGTAATAAAACAGGTAAAATGAAACGTTTGACTATGCACAGTTGAGTGCAGGATGTTTAATTAATAGAAATTATAACCGAAATAAGAGGAAAAGTCATAAGCATGTTTATTTTTATATATAATGACAGACAAGGGAGAGAACTGTGAAACGTAAATTGATTGCGAATTAAATGGTAGTATAAAATGGCGGAGTGGGTCTGATCTTTAGAAGCAGCGACGACAACTTCGAGCATGTTTCTCTCTTATTAGACTTCCTCAGTAAAACATACGCTAATATGTAACGATTTGACAATAGTACGTGTATGTATATATATATATATATATATATATATATATTAATCATAAGGACACATCAAAGTATCTACCCGCTAGAAATAAGAGTCAAAATTCTTATTTAGACCACCAAAAAGTTTACACTGAAAATAATAGATTCAACGGTATACTAGCAGATCGGAAAATAATCTCTCACATACCAATATAGCATAAAGCTATATATTTAATGGTACGGTTATATATGTGGACAGGTTTCTGGTTTGATACAAAGATCTTACCTTCCTCAGCACACCTTAACTTTTTATAACACTACCCGAATCCTCCCCGTTGAAATCTGCTGGTGTCCTTAATCGCTTTATAGCGATACACTTTAATGCGTCCTTATGATTAATATAATTTTAATTCCTTAGCTGTATAACGCTATTTTTCAGACCTGCAACCACCTATATTAATGTACCAGGCTTACAATAAATAAATACCTTGCTTGTTTAACTGGACTTTCGAAGGTGATGCCCCAACAATGCCGCATTCGATTGATTGAGACATATATGTGTGTCTGTGTGTGTGTTTCTCTGTGTGTGTGTGTGTGTGTGTGCGTGCATATATG
>NC_068993.1:8883905-8886891 GCF_001194135.2 Octopus bimaculoides
ATATATATATTATAATTATATACATAATTATATCAACGGCTTGGCTTGTGCCTCACCACGCACTGAAAAATAGACGTAAAAAGACACTATTGCCATCATAAATTCTCTCTTATATAAACATAAGTGAATGTGCGTGGCTTAGAGGTTAGGGGCATTTATTCGGTTCATCATCGTAAGGTCTTTAGTTCGATACCTAGTGGTGCGTTGTGTCCTTGAGCAAAACACTTTATTCCACGGTGATCCAGTTCCCTCAGCTGGCAAAAATGAGCTGTACCTGTATTTCAAAGAGCCAACCTTGCCTCAGTTTGTGTCACACTGAATCTCCGTGAGAACTACGTTAAGTTACGCTTGTTTGTGGAGTGCTCAGCCACTCGCACGTTCATTTTACGAGCAAGCTGTTCCGTTGATCGGATCTACTAGAACACTCGTTGTCATAAACGACGGAGTGCCAGTTTAACTGGTCGAAGTTCATTTGAATAGTAATTCATATTGTTTCATTTTTCCCATACTTTGCTAATTAAGAACATGGCACCGACGAAACTAGCGATTATCTGAATCGACAAAATTCGTTTACGGGAGACAAATCTCTAACAAAGAGCTAAGTATCAAATATAAGGCTTTTCGGCTACCTCCAACATATGAACTCATTCCAGTTTATAAAGCATACTTACACCATATGTAATAGGGAAAATCATAGATAACATAAATGGGCTTATTCCTTGACTATTTTCAATCAATCAGACCATTTCTTTTCAGCGTGGATTGACCTTATAAACAGACTGGTTGAACCTACTAACCATCATTAAGGATTATAGCTTCTCGCTAACAATTCAAAGTGTATCTCTGTATCTACACGATCTCATGCCGCTTGGAATCGACGTTCTTCTAAATACACACATGCATAATGACACACGCATATTGACTCACACACATTATGATAAGACATACAAATCATTTTATGCTTGTATCAATTGTTCTTTGAAATATTGTCTAGAATATTTATTTATTTCATATTACTTTTCTTATGAACATTTGTATTCTTAAGAACTCTGTCGCATTCTGGTGAATGCAAATAAACTTTTGTCTCCTATAGACATTATCTAATTCAACATTTTGCTACCAATTGCTATTATTTTCTGTTAACTCCATCACATATTATAAATTGTTATTTTTTTTTCTTTTAAATATTTCCATAACACGGCCATTTCATATGAACATCCATTTTTGTTACACACTATATTATATCAATCTATTCTTATAATTGTATTTTATTTTCTATTTTTTCTACTGTTTAGATCCGTTATGATTAACATATTCTTCGTAACGGAATTAAAAATAACTTTTTATACATGAATCATTCTCATTGTAATCTCTGCTATATCTCTGGAGCCATCACCTTCATCCATTTACATTACATACTCAACAACTTTCAGACTACCGTCATTTTAATCGAAATACATTAACGTTAACTAAAACATTTAAACAGCAGACGACAGAAATAATGAGTCATCCATCTTCTCCTACATCTCTAGAGCCAACATTTTCATTCATTTACATTACATACTCAACAAGTTTCTTACGGCAGTCATTTCCATCGAAATACGTAAACTTTTAAACTTTTAACGAAGCATTTAAACAGCAGATGACAGAAATACTAATTCAACTATGTTCGTTGTCGTAATACTTTGATCTGTGAGTAACATTATTATTCTTAGCATATTACGTGACATTATATCTAAGTTTATCGTCTTCGGGGATAGGAGATATTCTAAATATTTCATAACACAAATTTGTGACTAATCAAACATTGGCTCGAACTGTCGTAGGCGCAGGCATGTGGTTAAGAAGTTCGTTTAGCAACCACGTGAGTGAATTTTGTTGACGAAATAGAGGGGAAGCCTGTCGTAGTGTATGTATGTTTGTATGTATGTATTACGTACGTGTGTGTGTGTGTGTGTGTGTGTGTCCGGCCATGCTCGTTTTCAGATTTTCAGACCTTTTAGTTGGCCCTTGTTTCATACGTTCTGAATGATATGAAGCTTTCCTTTCATAAGTCCTAAGTTACTCTGGTGGTGGTCAAAAAAAAATATAGGGAATGTGTATCAAATATGATGCAAGTACACCGGGAAAATATGTCATGAATATCACACGTGATGCACAAGACAGTTAAAAGGCTAAACACAATACTACTGTGTCGAATCATCTCTCTCTCAATTTCTTGTTTCATACATTCTAAGTAATATAAAGCTTTCCTTCCATAAACCTCAACTTACTCTGGTGGTTGAAGAGCAAAATTAGGAATGTATATCATATACAATGCATAGACACCAAGGAAATATAATTTGTGTATGACGTGATGCACAGGGCAGACAAAAGGCATTGAACTTGGCATTTCTGCGGATTGAAATTACGTTACAATCTTACCTTTTCGGCAGTTACGTGTAAAATAGCTGGGGTTCGCCAGTGCGTGTGAGAAATATATGGATTGTTTATCTGTTTGTGTTTTTACTCACAGAGAATAACTGCAGCCGGAAACTTGAAAACTGTTGATAAAGTTTTACGGTTAAGTACTAAAGACTAAAGCGTCAGAGTATAATTCTGTTAGCAGACTTAGCTATTTGGGCCGATTTTAGAGTCGGTTCTATTACCAATATCTGTGTTAATAATAATAAACAAGAGTTAATTAATTATTAGTTAGTTAACCGTATCGTTCTGCTACTTAATTCCTAAGCTCACCTTACTTGTCTGTCTACACTTCTTCCCCTCGGAGGAAATCTCAATTTTCTTTTTGTATGTTTAACTCTTCAATATTTCTCTGATGTTCTTTCACTAATTTACCATTCCAATTTAGCAGGTAATTTAGATCTTAGCTATCAGATGAAGACGTTACCTTGTATCTCTCGTCTTGGTAGTTCCTATTCTTATATATTTATATTTATTCTGTTGCCTATCGTCTTGTTTTTGCTGTATATATATATATATATAT
>NC_068993.1:8887049-8888193 GCF_001194135.2 Octopus bimaculoides
TATATATATATATATATATATATATATGTATATTCGTATATATTCATATATTTCTTTCTGTAATGAGCTATTCATCAGGTAGTTACATTAGCTTCGACAGGTAACTTCTACCTTCCATCAAATTACTTCTTTTCTTAAGTTAAGAAATATTGGTTATAATTATCTTTTGATGTCGATATCGATTTCTTATAGAGACATGCAAACCTGCAAACGAGATTCTACATAATAACTCCACGTTCTAAATAAAACAATCCCAGTAATATCACTAGTATATTCAAAACTAGGAAGATTTTATCTGGTTTTAAGTTTCAAACGTTGAAATAACTTGTTTCCATCTAAAATAGATAGAATGGACACAAGACACAACCAGAACACTGATCTAAAAATTCTGGACCCAGTTTTCATCCTAAATTAATAATATGTAATACAACTTATATTAACCTATCAAATGTGGAAGGATTCGGGCGATTACTTGGCTACGTTTGTATCATTTTACTTATTCAAAGGCAGATAAAATGCTTAGCGGTATTTGAGTTCTAATTCCGCCAATGTCAACTTCACCTTTCATCTTTTCGGGACCGATAAAATAAAGTACAAATCAAGTACTGGGGTTTTATATCTTTGATTATTCCCCCTCCACTAAAATTACCAGCTTTCTTCGAAAATTTGAAACAGTTGGTGCCTCATTTTCTCTGTATTCGATTAACACTTCGTTCTGAAGCATAAGTATACGGATGTTCTATGCCAGGTCTTTAGTCTCCAATTGAATCTTTCAATTTCGTTTATGTACATATTGTGCATATATATGTGTGTGAGCGTGAGAGAGTGTGTGTATTTGCGTGTGTGTGTGTGTGCGTGCGCGAGTATGTATGTAAGACAATTGTGAAGTGTGTGCAATCATTATGCAACTTAAAATCAGCATCGATGATGTAACTGAATGTGAGTTATGAAACAGCTGTAAATGTACGGAATGAATATTTTTTACCTCTCACCTCTCGCAGATTTTAGTGTGTTATATATAATACATGTATATTTATATAGTTTTACTTTGAAATTACCAATTCTGTCTTCCTGGCTGATACATGGTTATTTATAATTCTAGATTTTATATATAAATATATATATATATATATATATATATATA
>NC_068993.1:8889487-8891607 GCF_001194135.2 Octopus bimaculoides
ATATATATATATATATATATATATATATGTATGTATGTATATATACATGTATAAATTTTGATAGGTAGATAGATTTTACATTCAGAGAGAGCGAATGATGTACATATATAAATATGTGTGTACATATTTGTACATATATATATATATGTATATAGAGTCTTTATGCTTGTGTTCGTAACCGCCGCCACCGCCGTTTGATAACCGGTGTTGATTTGTTTGCATCCTTTGTAAACTAGTGGTTCGGAAAAAGAGACTGATAGACTATGTACCCATAGTACATAGTCTAAACATAAGTACCGGGTTCAATTTGTTCGAATAAACTCTTTAAGGTAGCGCCCCAGCATGACCCCAGCCCAATGTCTGAATCAAGCAAGAATATTCAGATTAGCAAATAATATCGTTCGTTACACTTAGAGCGCCAAATGGAAACCGCCATTTTGTTTCACCTTTATTGAATCTCAACACATATAACAGACAGTTAATATGGACAATACCAAGGTATTGCCAAATTTGATTCCTTCGGTTAGAATAAAGTTTTCATAACTCTACAGACAATTTGTAAACTCGAACAATAAAATAACTGGATAATGTCGAATGAATGAATAAGCTAAATCAAAATAGATTTTAAATATCTGCATTACTCGCAATTCCGAAGAGACGTATATATACATATATATACATAAGTTCCACACTTAAACATGAATATGCATTCATACACACACACACACACACACACACACACACACATATATATATATATATATATATATATATATATATATATATATATATACATGTATATGTTCACACACACATATATATACATATATATACATTCCATTATATATTTATACATATATATGTATGTTTGTATGTATGTATATATATATGTGTGTGCGTGTGTATATATATGTATATGTATGAATATATGTACATTCTTTAGTGTTCGTTAATGTAGATATCATTTTGTTTTTTATTATTTTTATATTTGTGTGAGCATTCAGTAGCTATTTGGCATCTTACTTCCATGAAATGAAAAATAAATGATAAATAAACAGATAAATGTATAAAACAAGAAAAATGTATGTATATTATATATATATATTAAAAAAAACCTAAAAAAAATTATGGTCTTTTGCCAAGAATTATTTTCAGTTTGTCTTGATTTTCGTATTTACTTTTGAAGCTTCAATGGTAAAATTTCCTTTCCATGAAGAAACTTGGGAATATTTCTTTTTATAGAATTAGCAGTAGAACGAAACATTGAAGGCACCTCTTACACCGCCATATTGCCTTCGCATGCATGTAGTCAAAGAGACATACATACTCACATATACACAGATAGAAACACAGACACACACACACTCACACAACGTACTCGTTCAACGTACACTCAGTGTGACGTAGTCACACAGGCACGTAGACATTATATACATATATATGAGTGTGTGTGTGTGTAAATATATATATACATATGCATATTCGTATACACATATACATATATATATGTATATATATACATATATATATATACATATATACATATATATGTATGCATATATATATATATATATATATATATATATATATATATATATATAACGTACATATACATCTATATATATATATATATATATATACATATATACACACATATATAAGCGCGTGTGTGTGTGTGTGTGCCAAAGCCCATTAAATTTATTCCATGGTTCCAAGTGGATATCCAAGCGAGTATCTCCGATTCTCAGAGGATACGAAGAAGAGATACCAGCGATAGTTAAGAGTACGAACATTCAAATACATTAACACATACGCACACACGCGCGTACACACACACGCGCGTACACACACACACACAAACATAGGGAATGTATATATACACATACACATGCGTGTGTGTATGTGTATATGTATGTATTTATATATATGTGTGTGTGTCTGAGTGTGTGTATGTATATATATATATCAATATACATATGCATATATATACATGTATATATGAATATATATACATATATATATGTAATATATGCATATATGTAGATATAAATATATATAATGTTTATATATAAATCTCTGTCTGTCTGTCTGTCTGTCTGTCTCTCTCTCTCTCTCTCTCT
>NC_068993.1:8891634-8893423 GCF_001194135.2 Octopus bimaculoides
TATATATACACATATATATATATAATATTAGGGATAAAAATCCAAATTTACAGGTAAAATCTCAATTTAATTTAATTTATCAAAAATAAAATTAAATTAAGCTTCACAGTATATAATATATAAACATATAATTTAGAGACGTTAATTTGAACTTATAACGTAAAGAGCCAAAAGAAATGCCGCTAGGCTTCCGTACAGTTTTCGTCAACAAAATTCACTCAGAAAGCATTGGTTGGCCCGACGCTATAGGAGAAAATACACAAGGTGTCGCGCAGTGGGGCTGAACCCGAAACCACGCGGCTGGAAAGCTAGCTTATTAACCATACAACCATGCTTGCGCCTTGTCGAAAGAAAACTTATCGAATATTTTAAAACTTTTATTAATTTTGTTTCGTTTTTAATTTCGTTTTTAATTTTGTTTTGTGCAATAAAAGCCTGAAGTTCCTGAAGTTCTTAAATATCTAAAACCTACAATAGTTCCGTTGTGTTTATATTATCAAAATTCCTAAAAATATTTTCTTAATATGCTTCCTTTGAAATAATTCTTGTGAATTATTGTAGGTGGGGTTGTCGGGAGAAGATTTATTAGGCCCTCATTAAAATATGCTAATATAGTTATATTAGCTATGAGAGAAATAGACTGTGCCAAAATTATCTTGAAACGATTTCAAAATTACATTTGCACAAAAGTTAAGTGCGCATAAACTTTTGTGTCACAGGTAAAGAAAGAATGCACAGCAAATAAGAATTCAGTGCATACATTACCCCCAAATTTCTGGACTTGTGCCTATGTAAGAAATAAGTGGATTTGCCAACAGCCGAACCTACCCGGGATACACGCAGGGCAACGAAAGCGTCCTGTAAGCTATCGTTCAATGCCCGCGCTTTACCGACTTGCGGGTTGGTGTCGAACAGTTTCTGTGGCACATATATATATATGGTAAATGAAAGACCGAAGATGGAATATACGAGAATTTTTATTAATCACTACAATTGTTTCGGCACATCTTGCATTGATCCCTCACGGATGGGATACTTAACAACTGGTTCAGGAGTATATTTCGTCCTTGTATTATCTTCAATGTCTTGGGCTCTTCTGAGCAATTAAAGAAATTATTATTGACCGTCGAAATCAAGTGTATCTTTCGTCTACCAAAGTCGATAAAATGAAATACCAGATAAATACTACAAATAGCTCTTGCACTTATTTTGCACACTGAGCAAAATGTTTAGTGGCATATCGTCTGTCTTTACGCCCTGAGTTCAAATTCTACTGTAGTCGACTTATGTTCATCTGGCAGTCGCGCGAGAAAGACATATAAAAGCTTTTCTCCATTGAATATGTTATATGACAATTAGAAAAGAGAGATATGGATAAGTGATATAATAATAGTTTACATAAAAGTGATATTGATAATTATGTTTATTATTCTCTCGAACAACAATGTTATCTATTAGAGCTAATTCCTTCTCATTTAACATGTTATGACATAACCCACCTTTGTTAACAAGGTGCATTTAAGTCAGATAACAGTGTTGTGTAAATAAGATAAATGATAGTTGCTACATGAATTTAGGTTTTCTTAAAAACTATCCCAAATAGACATTCTACAATAATTAATTCAAAGGAAAAGGAGGATCGTGTATAACTGATGCTTTTTATAACCTGTTTAGCAGTGGCTTGTATTTTTTAATAAACGAACTTCCCTTATTACTTCTTATTGGTCTGGGGTATTGTCTGCATATTGATAGAGTTGGAAGACAAGCAATTTATGAGATTTGATTTTCG
>NC_068993.1:8894111-8894860 GCF_001194135.2 Octopus bimaculoides
TCTCTCTCTCTCTCTCTCTATCTCTCTCTCTTTCTGTTTCTCTGTCTCGCCTTTTCCTACTCACTGTTTTCCCTTGTGCCCAACTAAATAGTTTTTTCCCCCATAATCTTCCTGCTTCCATTTGATCCCTTTCTTCTCTTTACCCGACCAATCTATCTTTTGATCCACTTATCTTATTTGCTCTCAGCCTGAATACTTATACACGGAAAGATCACATACGCATCGCACACACTTATAAACATATATATGTGTGTGTGTGTTTGTGTGTGTGTGTGCCTGAGTGTGTGTGTGTTTGTGTGTGTGTGTGCCTGAGTATGTGTGTGCAGTATATAAGTATATGTTTATGCATTTATAGATAGGCTTTATACACTAATATTGTAAATATAGATACATCTAAGCATTTATAAATACACGTACATACGTACGAGCATACATCACACATGCATACGTACATACATACATACATACATACATACATACATACATACGTACATACATGCATACATACATATATACATATATACATACATACAATCACATACACACATACATACATGCCTAAAGGTATATAAAGGTATACTTCTTCTCCCCAAGATTCCACTGCCAAACTGATTCGTTGAAATTAATTACTCTGTTGGAGATAATGCCACAGTGGCTTCTTTGACGCTATTTATAGTCAAAGACTATAAGGCGATGATGGTGGTTGTGCTGGTGGTTGTGCTGGTGGTGGTGGTGGTGGTGGTGGTGGT
>NC_068993.1:8897039-8898309 GCF_001194135.2 Octopus bimaculoides
CACACACACACACATATACATATATATATATATATACACACATAAACATATCCGTGTTTTATGTGTGTGTATATACATACATACATGCATACATACATACATATTCTTTTACTTGTTTCAGTCATTGGATTACGACCATGTCAGGTTACTGACTCGAAGGGTTTAATCCAGTGTTTCTCAACCATATTTTACTCGTCGACCCCTTCGATCCCCATTTTGTTCAAGTGGACCCTCATAGCCATTCGATGTTTAAAAAGTCGTATTATGTGTTTAGAATTAAATATTATTAGAAATTGTCTACAGAATTTTTTTAAATATTTTGTGCATTGCCCATAAATTTTAGCAACAAAATTTTATATGAGCCCCTAACGGCCAAATGTACCCTGGCTGAGACATGTTCAAATGATCAAATGTTCATATATGTATGTATGCATGTATACACATGTATATACACAAATTTTGTATATATATGGAACTTGTCAAATTCTGTGTGTCTGTGTATATGTATGCAAAATGTATTTATATACATGTGTACACATGCATACATACATATATATATGAGAACATTTGATTGTTTAAACATGTTTGTTCGATTTCTACTTCGTAATTTCAAACTCTGTTAAAATCCCTTTGTTTTATATACATGGGATTCCACGCAGTTTCCGTCTATCATATTCACACACAAGATGTTGGTTGGCCCGGGCTATAGTAGAAGACTCTTGCCCAAGGTGCCATGCAGTAGGACTGAACTCGGAATCACGTTGCTGCAAATTGAATTTCTTGGCCATATAACCATACCTGTCCGTACTTCGGTATATTCGATGTTTTAATGTTCATACTCTGCCGGTCTATTAGTAATTTCTCATCGGTTGTAACATTCTGCCAATACCAGAATAAACATGTTTTGTTGTTCTTTTTCTCGACCAGGAAGCAAATTCCTAATTTCATGATCTTGCAGATATTCTTTTTGCGTATTTGGCGAAAACTGGCAGGAACTTAACTTTACCATGTTGTGTATGTATGTATGCATGTATACATATATATATATTAATATATGTATATATATATATATATATATATATATATGTATATATATATGTATATATATATATATATATTGATATACATATACACATACATACATATATACATATATATATATATATATATATAAAGTGTAGTATATTGCCACTTAAGTGTGGCTGACCCCTAGGGGTGGATGTTACTGTTGCTTTTAGCCCCAGGAGGACATCTCCTCCAGCTGGCTTAT
>NC_068993.1:8901806-8903144 GCF_001194135.2 Octopus bimaculoides
TATATATATATTCATATGTATACATATATTCATATGTATACATATACATATATCTGTACATACACACAAACACATAAAACCGAGTTGAATAAACTGTCGAATAGGCGGTGGGAAGAAAATGATAAAAGAAAAGTTATTTCTTGAAATATCGTAATATTGAAATATAACACTTTCATTGTAATCTGTGCGTAGTCCAACACCTTGTGCCGTGAAACACACCCTGTATCCCACATCGTAATGTCACTTACCTTTATATCGTTTTATCGAGACTGGGCAATCTTCTCTAAATATCTTATCTGATTACAAGCATCTAGGAAGGCCGTCTGGAAGGATAGGAAAGATAATAATTTGGAAGAATTTTAAACCATTTCTTTCTGCATTTCGATAAATAGCTTCCTGTTAGCTGACCCTCCACAAAGCAAAAATGCAGCTTTGTTTGGAATGCGATTTATAAGTCCAGAACCGTGTTGTTGCCATTGTTGCTACTCAGATAAATATCACATACTATTGAGGAAGGATCATCTAACTGATTGGCAAAGGATATCTACCTCAGCAATATGTTACGATCAGTAATATACAACCGGGATTTCCCTCTCTCTATCTCTCCTTTCTTTTCTTCTATAGCTACTGACTGAGCTAACAAACTTGCGTGTGCCTCATTCAAGGAACCAACGAGGGAGTTATTATACAATGACTCGATCTCTAAAATACATTTGATTATCTTTTTTAAAAAAAGCAATACATTGGCAGAATTAGTAGAGCATCAGGAAAAATGCTTTGCGGTATTTCTTCCAACTCGTTACGTCCTAAGTTCAAATCCTGCTGAGATCAACTTTACCCATCACCCCTTCAGGGTCGATAAAATTAAGTACCAGTCAAGTACTGGGCTGATGTAATCGATTTGTCCCCTCACCTAAAAATTGATATCCTTGAACTCTCCAACGGACCGGCGTCCCCTTCCGAGAAATGTGATCTCAGTCAATTACACGCCATGGAAATCGGATAGCAGACCTTATAAGTCCAAGGGTTAGGGCTTAGTGTGTTGTTTCTTCAGACTCGGGATAACCCAGCCCTTATGAATGAAACTGAATATACGGAAACTGTATAGAAGCCCGTTGAATGAATTCTATTAGTAATTCAGGGAGTACGTCCTTGTCACACACGGTGAAATGCAGATTT
The DNA here is from genome assembly GCF_001194135.2 of Octopus bimaculoides. Lineage (NCBI taxonomy): Eukaryota > Metazoa > Mollusca > Cephalopoda > Octopoda > Octopodidae > Octopus > Octopus bimaculoides. The sequence continues at coordinate 8,902,986 of NC_068993.1, forward strand.
TGAATTATGCTGAAGATACACGTGTCCGTGGAATACTCAGCCACTTCGACGTTAATTCAGGAGCAGGTAATTCAGTTGTTTAAACAACTGAATCCTCATCGTCGAACGACGGAGATCCACCACCGCTTTTGTTGTTGATGGTATTGCTGTTGTTTCAAT
>NC_068993.1:8905598-8906143 GCF_001194135.2 Octopus bimaculoides
CGCCAGTCAACGCTATAGAGCTCAGTGTAGTATATTAAGTGGGAATGCTGAAACCACTCTACAGCTATTGGCACGACGACGGTTGTTAGCAGAAACAGCTAACTGACCTAACATAGTTAACACATTTATATTACATACTAACTAGTAACTAACTACCATCAACTGCTCTACCACCACCACCATCACCACCACCGCCACCACCAGCACCATCATCTTACACATCAAAACACATACACACACACATACACACACACACGCTCACACTCTATCTATCTATCTATCTATTTATCTATCTCTAATTCTCTCTCTCTCTCTCTCTCTCTCTCTCTCTCAGACATACTTCTCTTATTACTCCATTTTTGCTCCCTTCCTTTCTATGTAAGCATATGTGTGTGCGTGTGCGCGCGCCAGCACTTTGTATGCACACACACACACACACACATACGTATACAGTTACACATATGCACATATGTATATCTATCCATATCAATACACACATGCGCACACACACACACACATACAAACACACATATATATATATATAT
>NC_068993.1:8911074-8911934 GCF_001194135.2 Octopus bimaculoides
GTGTGTGTGTGTGTTATTTCCGTATGTATGGTAGTTCTGTATTCTTTGAGCTGCACTCGTTTGGAAAGTTATTTCATCAAAGATCTTGTGTTGAGACTAAAACAGTTTCATCGTGGTAGAGTGATTAAGAACAAACGCACATTGTTATATCACCTTCAGTATGAATTTATTTTTATTATTATCATTATTATTATTATTATTATTATTATTATTATTATTATTATTATTATTATTATTATTATTATTATTAAGGCGGTGAGCTGGCAGAATCGTTAGCACGCCGGGCAAAATGCTTAGCGGCATTTCGTCCGTCTTTACGTTCTGAGTTCAATTTCCGCCGAGGTCGACTTTGCCTTTCATATTTTCGAGGTCGATAAATTAAGTATCAGTGAAACACTGGGATCGATGAAATCGACTCATCTCCTCTGGTAAATTGGTTGCCCTTGTGGCAAAATTTGAAGCCATTATTATTATTATTATTGAGTGAGAGACACTGGGGTAAAATATACGAAGCCCAGTATACCCATCATGACTACCCGTCTGATAAGGGTACACCAGGCACATGCATCACAACCATATGTGCACGACATGGTGATCTCATATCAAGATAAACAGTGCATGACCTCGCAGGTGGGGCCCAGTTAGAATTTTCTTCAGGTCGAGTAGTCCATCCCGCTCAAAAGGTCCCTGAATAAGGTTTGTTTAAGGATGTTGAGCAAAACACCCATGTTTCCAAAAGTGAATTATTCAAACCCCAAAGAATTCCTCTCAACACATGGCTATGATGCTCCCCCACTACTTCTGCTCATGATCAGAGATGCACATAACATCAGCCACCAAGGGACATGCTCAACTGGTTA
>NC_068993.1:8913027-8915312 GCF_001194135.2 Octopus bimaculoides
TATATTATATACATATATTACGTATATACATATATATATATAATAAACTTTTCAATATTGATATTGTGTGTGCGTGTCTGTGTCTGTGTGTGTATATGTATGTGTAAGTATGTATATATGTATAAAATATAACTAAACATAGAAATATTAATACATTTTTACATGTTTGCGCATGTATATATATATGCGTGTGTGTGTGTGTGTGTGTGTGTATGTGTGTTTGTGCATGTTCCTGTATGTATATGTGACTCTGTATATACGTATTTATTAACATGCACATACACGTAATATAATAAACATAAAGACACATACATATGTATGTAAACCTACATATATATGTGTGTGTGTATACTCACACACGCATACGAAAACGCACACACGCACACACACATACACACACTCACAGAGACCTTGCTTTCTCCCTCTCTCTTACTCTCCAATTCTCTTTTTCTCTTTCTCTCTCTCTCCCCCTCTCCCTCTATCTCCATCTCTCTTTATCCCTCTCAAACACACGCTCACAGTAACTATCCACACACTACTTGGTTATTTTATCTAATCACTTCCGGACTAATTTGATTATTAACAGGCGCCCTTCTATTCCCAACCTCTCCCCCACCCCGCTCGGCACCGACCAACAAATTCCCAAATTCCTTGAAAGCTTTCAGTTCCTACGTCTCCATCTGTGAAATCTGTGCTTTGGGAAATGGATAATCACCAGTAAGTTGAACACCAGCCACAACGCTCGTCTCATCAAATGGATAGATCATATTTTCATTGCTTGAGTTGTTAACACGTCTGTCTCGCAACTATGTGGTTCTGGGTTCGATCTCATGACGTTGGACTTTTCACATGCGTCTTTCTACCAGAGCTTCAGCACGACCAAAGTCTTGTGAATGAATTCTGGTGAATGGAAATTGTACTAAAGGTTGTTGAATGTTAGGGTGTAAGTATATATACATGTATGTATACATATATACATACGAATACATATACACATACAAGAGTGTTAACGCTTACCGTATGCAACATTAGTGAGTTCAATTTTCTGTAGCTACTGTAATTGTTGGATATATAAACAGATTGGCTGCTATTTTGTCTGGGGTTGGTTAAATTGGTGTAGACTGCACTGACGAGAGTTCAATAAGTTTCGAAAACTGATTAAGTTTGGTAATCATTTCTTTTTTTTTTTTCAATCTACGGAGAAACAGCTGAATTAGTCCTGTTTATAAAGGTATTATACAGTTTGCATACATATATAGATATAGGCGCAGGACTGGCTAAGTGGTAAGTAGCTTGCTTACCAACTACATGGTTCCGGGTTCAGTCCCACTGCGTGGCACCTTCGGCAAAAGCCTTCTACTGCAGGCTCGGGCCAACCAAAGCGTGTCTGTATGTGCGCGTCTGTGCGCGCGTGTCTGTATGCACGTATCTGTGTACGCGTGTCTGTATGCGCGTGTCTGTGTGCGCGTCTGTGCGCGCGTGTCTGTGTGCGCGTGTCTGCGCATGTCTGCGTGTGTCTGCGCGTGTCTGTATGCTCGTGTCTGTGTGCGCGTGTCTGCGTGCGCGTATCTGTGTACGCGTGTCTGCGTGTGTCTGTGCCTCTATTGTATATGTGTGTGAATTTTTGTGTATGTTTCTGCGTGCGCGTCTCTGTGTGTATGTACACGCGCTTGCATGTGTGCTGTGTATGCATGTGTGTGTACGTGTATATCGATGTGTGAGGAATGTGTCAGTCTGTATGCGATTATGTTTCAGTGTGTGCATGTTTACATGTGAGTGTGTATGTGTTTGTGTATTTGTGCCTACATGTCTGCGTGTAGATGTGTGTGCGCGTGTGCATGTTCACGTGCTTGTGCATGCTTGCGTTTGAGTGAGTGAGCATGTATGTGTGTGTCTATGTGTATCTATGTGTGACTGTGTGTGTGTGTGTGTACACGTGTGTGTGTGCGTGTGCATGTCAACGTCATTGTGTGTGTGTGTGCATGTCTTCCCTGTGTATGAGCGTGCGTGTGCATGTGTCTATGTACATACGTGTAAGGGGTATATGTCTACGTGTATCTGGGTATGTGTGTCTTTGTGCGAGTGTGTGTGTGTGTGTGTCTATGTGTGTGTGTGTCTATGTGTGTGTGTGTGTCTTTGTGTGTGTGTGTGTGCGTGCGTGCGTGCGCGACCACTTCTAATAGCAAGACTTCTTATATGGTAGTCTTATTATATGTTATTGTTGCACACTGAAATTGCTTAAATTCTCCAAGGAAATTTCTTTTCAGATTTTTCATTTATTTTCC
>NC_068993.1:8915656-8920304 GCF_001194135.2 Octopus bimaculoides
AACAACAACAACAGCACCATCAACACCTCGAACACTATCACCAGTGCCACCAGCACCACCAACGCAATCATCCTTACCATCACGACCGCAACGGCACCGCCACCAACACAACCCCCAGCACCACCTCCAACGTCATCCCCAGCACCACCACTATCAGCACCATCATCAGCCTCGCTACCACCACCCAACCTCATCACTACCCCTACAACCACCCCCACCACCCATTTACTAAAATATCGGTTAATTTTATTTAATCTCTTATCTAAATGTTTACCATTTTTTTTATTTTTCATTTTCCGTTCAAATCTCAAATACTAAAAATATATAAATGATATTTTTTTTTTAATTGGCACAAAACCTGAAAAATGTAAGAAAGGGAAAACCTAGAAGATTATATCGACTCCCGCCTCATGCAAAGGTAATTATTTGGTTCTTATTTTCTTTCTTTTAATCGACTGAGAAAGTACGAAATTCAAAGCAAACCAACGCGTGGTTTGAACTCAGAAGATAAATGACCGTAGCTAAATAGCGTAAGGTATTTTGACCGACACTCTATCGAATCTGCCAATTTTCTATAATATCGTTTTCTAAGATTGGAAGAAGGCTAGAAATGTATAAAGAGGCAGAGTTGATGGGGAAACTCGTAGGGTTGATTTTAAAAAAGTATAGATCAGGAAAAGGTATTATGTTTGACGGGAAATTGGTATAGATGATGCGAAGCCGGTAGAGTTGATGGGAAAACTGTTGGAACTGACGGACGCCTGGTATAGCTGATGGGAAATGGGTATAGTCGATGGAAAACTGGTTTAGTTGATGGGAAACTGGTATAGTTGATGAGAAACTGGTATTGTTGATGAGGAACTGGTATAGTTGATGAGAAACTGGTATTGTTGATGAGGAACTGGTATAGTTGATGAGAAACTGGTATTGTTGATGAGGAACTGGTATAGGTAATGGGAATTTGGAATTGTTAATTTTGAATTATTATATAATTCATAAAAAAGACTTGTATAGTCGATGAAAAACTGGTATAGTTTGACGGGTAACTGGTACATAAATCTATAATTGACAAATCCTGCCTTGTCACACTGGTGTTAAAGGTACGCGTGTCTGCAGAACGTTCAGCGTCTTAATGCACTAACTTAATGAGAAAGTAGTTCACCAGATCGAACAGCTGAGTATTCATCGTCGAAGCCGACGTGGATCCATTACATTTAGACAAACCCAGGGGGTTACAACGCTGAAAAATTACTGAAATTACGAATAATTTACCAATGTTGTCCAGGTATGTTTTGTCCAAGGATTAAATGCCAAGCTCATGTCTAGAATACCATGATCATAGGTTCCACAACCAGGGTCGGCCTGGGGTGAAACAAACATCAACTAGGTGCAGGAGTGGCTGCGTGGTATGTAGCTTGCTTACCAACCACATGGTTCCGGGTTCATTCCTACTGCGTGGCACCTTCGGCAAGTGTCTTCTACTATAGCCTCGGACCGACCAAAGTCTTGTGAGTGGATTTGGTAGGCGAAAACTGAAAGAAGACCGTCGTATATATGTGTGTGTGTGTGTGTGTGTGTGTGTGTGTGTGTGTGTGTTTGTCCCCCCAACATCGCTTGACAATCGATGCTGGTGTATTTACGTCCCCGTAACCTAGCGGTTTGGCAAAAGGAGACCGATAGAATAAGTACTAGGCTTCCACAGAATAAGTCCTGGGGTCGATTTGCTCGACTAAAGGCGGTGCTCCAGCATGGCCGCAGTCAAAAGACTGAAACAAGTAAAAGAGTAAAAGAGTAGAGAGTAACTAAATGAGACGCTACTTTAAACTGATATAGATTGTAAACGTGCAAACGAAAGGTAGCAAAACTATGGTAGCATTAAACACTCAACACTAAACAAACATGAGGTACTCGATTTGCTGTCCGATGCAGCCTAAACATATAGAAAAACAGAGATGCATAATACAATGTGATACGATATGATACGGTTTGATACAGGATAATATATGCTTGTAAGATAACGTCGAGCAAAGCCAACGTCAAACAAAACATGAAAAGCTTAAGAATTTCATAAATCAACAACGAGCGGTCGTTCACATAAGTTAGTTGCTTAAGAAGTAATGCAACAGGCAACAAGCAGGCAAAATTGAACGTGACGTTTCCCACATAGGAAATATATATAAAGACTGAAATCAGTTTACAAACTGAACTTGCTGAAACGAAGCTTATTCAACAATAAGGCTTTTTTTTTATATAAATATCGCAAAGTAAATATATTGTAAATAGTGTTCTGCTATGTTAAAAGATACATTACAAATTAGTCCGCGCGCACCAAGTTTATGACATGCTGCTGTAAACATAAGATGAAATTAAAGACTAAATATACACCACACCATCAACATACACATGTTTATATGAGCTCAAATATACGTGTAATGCATAATGTGCGTAGGTGTATATATGTATGCATTTATGTAAGTGCGTAAGTATATCTTTTTTACTTTTAACTTCTACTTTCTACTTGTTTCACTCATTTGACTGTGGCCATGCCACAGCAACAGCTTGAAGGGTTTAGCCGAACAAATCGACTCTAGTACTTGTTTTTCCTTTTTTATTTTTTAGCAAATTACGAATTCATTCTATCGTCCCTATTGCCGAACCGCTAATTTATGGAGACAGAAACAAACCAACGCCGGTTATCAAGCTGGTGTGTGGGGGACAAACCGAAAGACACGCACACCTATGTGTAAATATACGAGAGACTTCCACACAGTTTCCGTCTACCAAATTCACGAGACTTTAGTAGAATACACTTGCCCCCAGGTGCTGCGCAACGGGACTGAACCCAAAAGCAGGTGGTTGCAAAGCGAACTTCTTAACCACATAACTATACATACATTTACATAGGTGTGTGTGTGTGTGTGTGTGTGTGTGTGTGTATACATACATACATACATACATACATACATACATACATACATACATACATACATGCATACATGCATGCATACATTCATACATGGGAACGTGTTCAGAGCTTAAGAAGTTCGCTGTTCAAAATCTGGGTTTTATTTCATTACATTGTACCTTGGGCAAGTATTTTCTACCACAACTTTGATGTCTTGTTACCCGCTTAAAATTTGGTGAGCCGTACTTCCTGTGACCTTTCTCTTTTATTTCCCCTCCCTCTCTCTCTCTCTCTCGCTCTCCCCTTTTCTCTCCCCTCTCTCTCTCTCTCTCTTTCTCTCTCTCCTCTATGAGGGCAACGTCCTAAAGTTTCGTTCTTAGAGTTCTTTGACCCAATCGTGTGAATCTTTTAGAATGATTTTCTCCAACGCTAGTTGTCAAGCGATGGATGTGACGAATACAAAAACACGCACACATCAGCTCACACATGTATATATATACATATATATATATATAAGGCGCAGGAGTGGCTGTGCGGTAAGTAGCTTGCTTTCCAACCACATGGTTCCGGGTTCAGTAACACTGCGTGGCACCTTAGCCAAGTGTCTTCTGTCTTCTACCATACCCTCGGGTCGACCAAAGCCTTGAGAATGGATATGGTAGACGGAAACCAAAAGAAGCCTGTCGTATATATGTATATATGTATGCGTGCGTATATGTTTGTGTGTCTGTGTTTGTCTCCCCCCCCCACACACACACACACAACATCGCTTGATAACCGATGCTGGTGTGTTTACGTCCCCGTAACATAGCGGTTCGGCAAAAAGAGACCGATAGAATAAGTACTAGGCTTACAAAGAATAAGTCCTGGGTCGATTTTGCTCGACTAAATGCGGTGTTCCAGCATGGCCGCAGTCAAATGACTGAAACAAGTAAAAGAATAAACGAATACCTACATACATATATATATATATATATATATATATAAAACAAAAGAGGGCGTGTGTTTCCGTAAATGTATATATATATATATATATATCTTTGTAGAATCATTACCCCTATATATACACACAAGTCTGTTCTCTCAACACACTATTCGCCCATCCGTTCCACTCTAATCTTTCATTCTATACTCCAATCAAATTTCCTGACAACAGTTACGCACACCCACACTCAACATACATACATTCACACATATATATATATAGTATATGTGTGTATGTGTATGCATAGTATATGTTTGTGTATTTATATATAAATGTGTGTAAGCATACACATAGAGTATATATGTACATACTACCTCTCTAGCTACCACATTTTTACAGCTGTACTTTTCTATCCTTTAATCTATACCTGTCTACCCCACCGCTCAAATCTATTTTCCCTTCCATCTATCTCACACACCTACTTCATCTACACACACCTATACACACCTATGCCCACACACCTATACACACCTATGCCCACACACCTATACACACCTATGTCCACACACATACACACATGCACAGAAACACTCAACACACACAGACGTATATATGGCTCATAGATGTCTTCTTTCACACAAGACACACACACACACACATGCACACACACACGTACTTACCAACGTTAGCACCAACCTGCAAAGTAAGTTTTCTATTGTACCTTCGTCTTGGCATGTTCTTTCCTTTTACTAAGGTGTATATAGTACTCTGCTAGGAATCCAGAAAAGATCATATGCAGAAATACCTCCAACACACCT
>NC_068993.1:8920612-8922350 GCF_001194135.2 Octopus bimaculoides
CGTTTTACTTGGTTTTAGGTAAATTTTCCGTCAAACAAAAAAAAAAACAAAAAAAAGAAGTTCTATCTGGAATACTTTGTTGTTGTTGTTGTTGTTAGTGCTGATAGTAACGGTAATGGTAGTATTGGTATTGATTCGGATTGTGATGACGATGATGATGACGATGGTGATGAATACGATGACAACGACGACGACGACGATGGTGATGACGATGACAAAATGCAAGAAAAGGAGCCGAAGAAGAATAATGAGGATGATGCTGATAGAAATGATGAGGGTGATGGTGCTGTTCTGATTGTTGTTGTCATTGTTGTTGAGCAGAGAGTTTGTAGAGGTTATACGAACGACGATGGTCGGAAAGGGATGCTGGGGTTCAACGAAGACATTCTGGTTTGTCACTTCTGGAGAATTTTTCAAGTCGAGAATTACAGACAATTTTCAAAACTCGTACATGCTCGTGCCTGCATAAATGGCAAAGTTTTCTGAGTGGCGTGGAAAAATTTAATTTTTCTCTTTTTAAGTTCATAGTTAATTGTCAGAGGGAAATAACTGGTAAATAAACTTAAAGGTATTTGATAACTAGACCTGAAATTCTAAAGCCTTATAAAAATGCTAGCAATAGTCGTGGCTTCTATGTCGCAGAGAAAATGTAGCTGCTGAGAAATTCGCTGTAGCATAGGATATATCTAAATGCCAAAATCCGAGACATTCAATAAATGTAAACACGTAGATAAGTTCATATTATGTAGATGGACACAATCACTCTGAAACCTTGAATGAGACAGAGTGTTCGTACACACCCGAGATTTTTATGTGAATAGATGCACACGCTTGGGTATATGCATCGCCAGTTCAAACAAAATTCCAGCTCGACCACATATTTACACATATCAGGAACTCAAGTCAAAAAGCCTTGTCACTTTTTTAGCGGCCGGCTTGACCTCTCTCAAGAAGAACTTAAACAAACTCGAAGAAAAATCATAAATACATACACACACACACACACACACACACACGCACACACAGATATATATATATATATAAATATACATACATACATTCATACGTACATAGCCTGTTTGTTGTGTGTATGTATACGTGTGTCATTTGTATGTGTTTATGAACGAATACTTTGCGCGCGCGTATGTATGTAAGTATGTATGTGTGTGCGTGTGTACATATGAGAAAATGAGGACGAGGAGGAGAGAAAAGATGGTAAAGAAATAGGGAATGAGAGAGGAGAAGGAGGGAGAAAGAGAGCTAGCGAAAAATATTCAGTTGCGTGAGCACGTGTCCGTAGGCAAGTGTGTTTTTTGTCGGTATATATGTGTGTGTGGGCGCACATGCATGTGTATACGTATATGTGCATGTGGGTGTTAAAAAGCAAAGCGATGGACGACAGTCGTTTAGTGTCTGCCTGAGCACGTGTATATCTTGTTCCTCTCTATCTATCTATTTCTATCTCTCTCTTTCCTTTTCTCTCAACTGTCTTGTATAGGTATGCGCATAAATGTGTCTGTGTGTGTGCATGTGTGTATCTGTGTGTGTATATACGCATATACCTTGTGTGTTAACAAGGCTACCAATGGTTTCATATAGAGAAAAACATGAAACCTCTGGTAGCCTTCTTAACCTACAAATAAAGAATATTTATCCACCAAACGCAATTTGAGCACTCGTTCTCACTGTGCGATATTAGCATGTATATATATATATATATATATATATATATATATAT
>NC_068993.1:8923350-8925423 GCF_001194135.2 Octopus bimaculoides
ATATATATATATATATATATACATATATACACACACACATATGTATATAATGTATGTAATATATACATATATACGTGTGTGGTTGTGTGTGCGTGTGTGTGCGTGTGTTACCCCTTCCAACCCATATACTTCAAAATTTACATGCTCCTCGCCACAAACTTCTCCCACCAACCCACCTTTATTCCACTCACATAAAAAAACTCCTCATTCTTTCGCGTCTTCATTCCAACCAAGTTCTTCAACACTTGCTAACAGACTTTACCGAAATTCCTGACCTACTGTCATCACCACCACCACCACCACCACCGCCACCAACAACATCATTTTCATTATCTGCATCGCCTCCACCATCTCTCCCATCATCAACATCACTATCATCACAACCATCACCACCACCACCACCACAACCTGCGCTGCTACCGCTAACCCTACCGTCACCGCCAATGCCACCACTACACCACACAACCATCAACACCACACAACCATCAACACCATCACCACTATCTCCTCCATTATCCCCATCACCACCATCACCACCATCACTGCCACCGCCACCACCGCAGCCACCAACACAGCCACTACCACCACCACCACTACCACCTCAGCCACCACCACCACAACCACCACAACCACCACCACAACCACCACCTCCAGTGCAACAGTCACTGCTGCATTTGTCTACCATTCCCTCTTCTGTATGAACAACAATAAATACTACTACTACTACTACTACTACTACTACTACCATTACTGCTGCTGCTACTACTACTACTACTACTGCTGCTGCTGCTGCTGCTGCCGCTGCTGCCACTGCTGCGAAAGCTCTTGTTTTACTTCAACCATCGACATTATCCCGCCACCACCAAATATTGTTATTACTAGCGTTGCCACCACAGCCATCGTCATCGTCATCATCATCATCATCGTCATCATCATCATCATCATCGTCGTCATCATCATCATCGTCGTCGTCGTCGTCGTCGTTATCACCATTACCACAGCCACCAGAACTATCTCCTCCCCTCACTACCTCCCACTACCTCCCATGGCTACCAACATCAATAACAACTGCTGCCATCGTCATGACTACTGCTACTACTACCAGTACTATTATCAGCACTGTTATCATCACTAGCATCACAACCACCACCCCCACCACCACCACCACCACCTTCACTACCAACACCACCATCATCACCATCGCTACCTCAACCACCATAACATCACCATCAGCATCATCACCATCACCACCAGAACTACTACCACTACCACCATCATCACCATCAACACCATCACCACTGCCACTCTCATCACCATCATCACCACTTCCACCACCACCACCACCATCATTACTACCACTACCACCATTACTCCTAATTACCATTATCACCTCCACCACCATTGTCATTACCACCATCACCGCCATCACCACAATCACCACCACCACCATTCGTCTTTCGTCTTCTGGGGTCGATAAATACGGTACCATCAACCTAGAGCTGTGGAGTGGCAGTAACGTTTAGACGTCAGATAGAAACTCTTTGTAGAAACTATTTAGCGTTTTGAGTTCAAATCCTGCTGTGGATTATCCAGGTAGAAGATTTAAGACGTCGCCCGGTTTAACACTAACACCTGATATTCTTGGTGTTTTTAGCGATCGGAGTTCACTCTGGAGTAATCATTTGGGTCAGGCCCCATCTTTCTCTCCTTTCATCCTTTCTCCCACTTCCTTCCTATCAAACTCATGGGGTCGGAGGCACTGCAACGGGTCATGGCCAGTACTTTTCCATTCAGTGTGAGAGATTTAAAACATTTAAAAACACACAAAACTTTAACATTTAAACTTAATTTGTCAAAATATTTTCGTCGCTTTGAAACCGCGACCTGTCCACTGACGAAATTGATGCAACACGGTGTTTTGTCAGTGAAGAGATCGCAGTTTCAAAGCGACGAAAATATTTTGACAAATTAAATTTAAATGTTGAAGTTTTGTGTGTTTTTAAATGGCTTATAAACACCTTCCACGCTGCAATTGTATGTGTGTGTGATAGATAGATAGATAGATAGATAGAT
>NC_068993.1:8928471-8931076 GCF_001194135.2 Octopus bimaculoides
ATATATACATATGTATGCTTTTTATTTATACACATGCATGCACATATAAATAGATAAGTGTGTGTATATATATATATATATATATATATATATATATATACACACTTACTTATATATGCAAAATAAATATATACATATATACATATATATGTTATTTATTTATATATATGTATATGTTTATGTGTGTATATGTGTATATATATATACATATATATATACACATATATCATTTGGATTTTACAAGTTTTTCAGCAATTTTTCGTGAGTCTTGTTTCAGGGATCTCTCTCTCTCTCTCTCTCTCCCTCTCTTCCACTTCTTTCTTAATTGGTTCTATGCCAAATAAACTAAGATCAGCTGAGATTGGCAGTAGCAATGCAACCTGCCCATATATGTGGTACAGCAAAGTTGACGTTCGCCAGGAACTGCATCAGAGTCGAAAGGTCATGCAACTTGGCGGGATAAGATTTTGTTAATGTTGTTCTTGATGATGATGATGATGATGATGATGTGTTCGTGTATGTGTCTGTACATTTATATATATACATATATATATATTATTATTATTATTATCATTATTATTATTATTATTATTAATACTGTTATTATTAAGGCGGCAAGCTGGCTGAATGGTTAGCACGCCGAACGAAATGCTGCTAGGCATTTCGTCCGCCTTTGCGTTCTAACTTCGACCTCGGCGGAATTTGAACTCAGAACGTTGCGACGGGCGAAATACCGCTAAGCATTTCGTCCAGTGCTCTAACTATTCTGCCAGCTCTCGTGGCTTCTGATCTTAACCGATTAGATGTGTTATCATGTATATGTTTTGTCTTGGTGTAAAAGATGGTCTACAGCAAATATTCTGCTCAATACCACAGATTGTCAGTTATTTGACCTTAACCAGTTGAGCATGTCCGGTGGTCGACGATATATGCATCTCTGATAACGAGGAATTCTTTAGAGTTTGAATAATTCACCTCTGGAAACATGTGTGTTTCGTTCATCATCCTTAAACAACCCTTATTCAGGGACCTTTTGAGCAGGATGGGCTACTCAACATGCAGAAAAATTCTAACTGGGCCCCCACCTGCAAGGTCATGCGCTATTTAACTTGATATGAGATCACCATGTCACGCCGCATATATTGTTGTGATCTATGTGCCCGGTGCACCCTTATCGGATGGGTAGTCATGATGGGTATACTGGGCCGCATATATTTGTAATCCAGTGTCACTTTTGATGGCATGCGCTGCACTCTCACTCAATAATAATAATAAAATGTACACTAAGCATGTAGAAAGTGGCGTATGATGTATATAAATAAAGGGGCGTGTAGAATATTTTACGCACCGTGTTGAGGCGTGAGTGTGTCTAGCTTATGTGATGGCACCTGTTCATCAAAATATTTATTTTCTAAATGCTTGGAATCTTCTTCCGGCTTTAAAATAAGACACACATTACGTACATACAAGTATGCATATACACACATACACACACACACACACACACACACACATACATACATACATACATACATACACGTATATACACTATATACATACATACATGCATGCATACATATACAAACATTAAAAAGTATAGGCTCAATTTCATACACAACGGCGCACATATATAGACAACCTTATGCTTAAACACACACACACATTCATATATATATATATATATATAAACAAGCCAACATTTGTTTTTATAAGCGCCGAAACGTCTATATAAATACAAATAAGATGATAATTTATTTTCGAGCGCAGAGACGTCGTTAGAACAGCAGAAACACTGGGTAAATAATCCATACAAAGCGGGAAAATTTTAAGAGATATGGGTTCGCGCCTAACAAGTGATGGGCGATAAGATAATGTCACTTGAGTAAGGAATGACCATGCTTCTTTTCTCTTTTGATAATGCTTGGTGTTCTTGTTCTTGTTTCAACCATGGCTGCCTCTGCGTAGTTATTTGTGTTGTTGCTTACTTTGAAAAACAGTAAGGGGAGAGGGTTGCTAGCACATCACCCTCTACCCACATTTTCCCCATCCACATCTCTATCATATGGGGCCCTAACAATATCCGATAATAGGTATAGATGCAAATCTATCTAATTACTTGTCTCCTTCTAAAATCAGGCATAATTTGGCGATCGGTCGGCTCAGAACAGCGTTCTTCGTCTTGAGTTTACAAGGTCAAGGTGAGCTCTGATTGGATGTATGCAAATGAGTTTATTACTGGGGTCCGGAACTCTCGTGAGAAAAAAAAAATTCGCTTTCCGGCGCGCTGACGATTCTGCCTGCTTGCCGCCTTAGAAGCAGAAAATATAAATTTGTCTGTGTGTGTGTATGTGTATTTAACATTGTTACGGGAATGATCATGTAATTTATACAATCAAAGGGTTAACAGTATAATAGAAGGATTTCGTGGTGTATATATGCTTTTTCTATACACTCTACATATGTCAAGTTATATGGCACGGAACCTACTCCGTTGTGCACTCTCACAGATTCTTGCTTGAAAATTCATTCCTGAATGTATTTTGAGAAATAATTATATACATATGTACACTTGTATATATATATATATATATATATATATATATAT
>NC_068993.1:8931384-8932229 GCF_001194135.2 Octopus bimaculoides
CTGGGAGAGAGACGCACACAAAGAGAGAATAAGACGGTAAGAGAGGAGAGAGAGAGAGAGAAAGAGAAAGACAAAGCGAACGAGAGGAGAAATTTCAAGAAGAAGGTTAAGAAAACGATGATGTGTTGGAAACCTTATTGGCACGAGTTCAGAACTCGAGAAGACTACTTGCAATTCTTAAGCATTCTTCGTGTGAAGAACAAATATGTGTGCTCTTCGGCATACAAGCATGAAACTTATTTCATCGATCACATACATAATCATATACACACATATACACATTATACATACCAGTTGTCTCATCAGTAAAGTAGCACTTAAACCCTAATTCACTATCTACTTATAGGACATCTTGCATATGTGTGTGTATATAGATAGATAGATAGATAGATAGATAGATAGATAGATAGATGCATACATACATACATACACATATGTGTGTATGTATATATATGTACATGAATGTATATATGTATATATAATGTATAATATATATAAAGGATAAAGATCCCACTTCGGTCATAAATGATCGTGGGATTGCTCCCGGAAAGTTCCCCTCCGAGGTACAGGTTCGGGCGAGATTGTTTATGGAAGACCAGCAGTCGCCCATGCATACCAGCCTCCCCTCTCCATGCCACTGATGTCATCCAAGAGAAAGGCAAAGGCCAACACAGCTTGGCACCAGTGACGTTGCAACTCATTTCTACAGCTGAGTGGACTGGAGCAACGTGAAATAAAGTGTCTTGCTCAAGAACACCACACACAACCCAGTACGAGAATCGAACTCGCTACTTCATCATTGTGGGCCCGACGCGCTAACCACTGACCCATGCGTCTTCATATAT
>NC_068993.1:8932970-8941894 GCF_001194135.2 Octopus bimaculoides
TTATTAATATAGACTTGTAGCAATTTTGATTTCCCAGTCTATTTTCTTTACCACACGATAATAAACGCTTTCTATTTGCAGTCATGTCATTCGATTCTTGGCTCCAAAATTTGATTGCTACGACTAATTAATACGAGGAATTTATGTTCAGCCTTTTTGTTTTCTTAAGTCTTTTATTTATTATTATCATTATCATTATTATCATTATTATTATTATTATTATTATTATTATTATTATTATTATCGTGTGGTCTTTTTAGCAAATATTTTTGACAAATTGCTTCCTTTCTTAAAATACATTTATTTATACCGCATTCTTTTTCGGTCCTTTTCGTTTTGCTTGTTTGCAGGTAGACAACGGAAGCCTAAAGAATGTGTTGTGCGTTGTTGCCGGTCTAACGCTACCAAATATATAGTCTGATTTGGCTGCAAGCCGAGCAGAAGCTTCATACGTGATTCAACAGTCTTTCAGGCAGTTTTTTTCATGTTATTTATCCTTTTTTTCTTACTCAAGTTGTTCTTCATATTCATCTCAGTTCTTCATACATATGCTATGTTTTTTTATACATACACACATACATACATACATACATACATAAATATGTATATTGCTTGATTCGGGGGCACTGACTTGAAGGGTTTTCCTCGAACAAATTGGCACCAGTACTTACGTTTAGTTATTGTTGTTGTTGGTGGTGGTGTTGTTTTAAAGTCTGGCAACTTATTCTATCACTCTCTTCTTGTATCGAAACGTTGATGATGTTACGAAAACGTAAACAAATCAACACCGGTTGTCAAGCAGTTCGGGGAACAAATACAAGTTCACACACACACAAACACACACATCTCTTTATGGTTGGGAAGGTATTGATTTATTGAAGGCTTATACAGCTTTTATGTTATTTTATTTTATTTTAATATGAGACAAGGTACAAATCAACTTCCTGATTATATTCATTAGATTACAGCCGCAAAATCCTAGAGATTTCTTCTATTAAAAGCCCTTACAACAGAGCTGACACTCACAGAGTAATTGTTCAGACATGTAATTATTTTCTTTTCTACTCTAGGCACAAGGCCCGAAATTTTGGGGGAAGGTGCCAGTCGATTAAACCGACCCCAGTGCACAACTGGTACTTAATTTATCGACTTGGAAAGAATGAAAGGCAAAGTCGACCTCGGCGGAATTTGAACTCAGAACGTAAAGACAGACGAAATACCGCTAAGCATTTCGCCCGGCGTGCTAACGATTCTACCAGCTCGCCGCCTTAGACATGTAATTCTTTCGCATTATACATAAACATTACGTCTCAAACAGTTTCGGCGGCGAGCTGGCAGAATCGTTAGCACGCCGGGCAAAATACTTCGCGTCATTTCTTTCGCTTTTACATTCCGAGTTCAAATGCCACCGAGGTCGACTTTGTCTTTCATACTTTCGAAGTCGATAAAATAACTACTAGTTGAGCACTCGGAGGTCGATGTAATCTACTTACTCATTTCCCTAGAATCACTGGCCTTGTGCCAAAATTTGAACTCATTATATCTAAAACAGTTACAAAAATGTACATCTGACAGGTTTCAAATAAACGTGCTAAATATTTCAAAACATTACTTAAGCTTGTGTCTTCTTTTATTTATATGTCTGTGTGTATGTAGGTATATGTATGTATGTATGTATATGTTTGTATGTATATATGTACGTATGTATTTACGTACATACAGTTTAAATCAGAGATGTATATGCACACACACACATCACAGATATGAGTGTTGGCGGTCTGTGTGCGTATATATATATATATATATATATATATATATGTGCGTGTGTATGTGTATACGTATATATATATATATATATATGTAGAGAGAGGAAGACAGGCAGACAGACAAAGAGAACTATATAAATACATAGATATATACCTGAATATATGTACGTACACACACACACACACATTTCTTTTTAAACTAGTTTCAACTCAAGAGCTGCAGTTATGCTGGTGCACCATATATATATATATATATATATCAGAGGTGGCTCAATGGTTATGTTGCTCCAAGTTTCTCAAATCAAAACTTGGTGACTTAAAAAAATGAAAGAGAAAGTAGACATTGAATAATGTAGTCTTGAATACAAACGACGGTCGTGGTTGGAAAGCCTTTATTTATAGGTGTACACAACCAAGGAGCTGGGGCTGAAAATAATACAAAAACAACAAAGATCTCCTACTGATAAAAACCGAATAATTTGATAATGGAAAATAAAATTATCATAACAAACAAGATTTCATTTTTGGCACAACTGTTTATAGATATAACACTGTGAAAGCAATCGATTAGGAAAGGATTATATTAATTACTCAATATTCTTATAAATCCAGTCAACAAAGCTTGAGACTTTGGTAAATACACCTGGATACATGCCACAATTTCCGAAACTCGCTAAACCAGCCAAAACCGGTCTATGGTTCTTTTCGCATATTAGTGGACCGCCAGAATCACCCTGTAATAATAATAAATTAGCATTCTTAGAAATATACATGATACCATTCAGTATAACAGATTTGCGTGGGCTTGTATATATATATATTGGCTCTAGCATGGCTGTGTGGTAAGAAGCTTGCTTCCCAACAAATTGGTTCTGGGTTCAACCCCACTGCGTGACACCTTGGGCTGATACTTTCTAGTATAGCCCCGGGCCGACCAAAGACTTGTGAGTGGATTTCGTAGACGGAAACTGAAAGCCCGTTTGTCCTTGCTTGTCCCCTCTATGTTTAGCCCCTTGTGGGCAATAAAGAAATAGGAAACTGAAAGCCCGTCATATTTACGTGTGTGTGTGCGTATGTGTTTGTGTGTGTGTGTGTGTGTGTGTACGTGCGTGCATGTGTGTGTTTTTGTGTTTCTGTTTGTTCCCCACCACTGCTTGAAAGACGGTGTCGGTAGGTTTTCGTCCCCAGCAAAAGAGGACGGAGCTTTAAAAATGTACTGAGGTCGATTCATTCGACTAAAATTATTCAAGGCAGTGCTCCAGCATGTCCGCAGTCTAATGACTGAAACCAGAAAAAGATAAAAGGTGATATATAGTCAAAGACATAAAAGAAAAACAAGAAGAAAACTTACGGAACAGATTCCTTTGTGTACACCCCAAGGTTCAAATACTCCGGCACACATTTGTTCGTGGATCAAGCCGGGCCATGGGCAGAAACTATTGCTTACGATTGGTAACTGAACAATTTGAAGACTGGCAGAAGGTCTTTGATCGTCTACAAAAATTATAAATCAAAAAATAAAATTACGAATGAAAAATCAGAAAAAATTTATTCGTGGTTCCGGATTCAGTCTCACTGAGCGAAGTCTTGGACAAGCGTCTTCGACCAAAACGTTGTGAGTGGATGGATTTGGTAGACGGAAACTGAAAGAAACCTATCGTGTATATGTGTACGTGTGTGTATGTGTGTGTGTGTGTGCGTATGTGTGTATATGTGTGTGTGCGTATGCGTGTGCGTGTGTGTGTGTGTGTGTGTGGTTTTGTGTCTGTGTTTGTTCCCCCACCACCACCGGTGTTGGTGTGTTTACGTCCCCATAACTTTGCGGTTCGACAAAAGAGGACGATAGAATAACTACAAAATCGACACTGATTGAATTTGAACCCAGAACAAAAGAAAACTGACTATATATACATCGCAACACATTTTATACAACCTATGGTTGATGATGGTGATGATGATGGTGGTGGTGGTGGTGCTGCAGCTGTGGTTGTTGTATGCGCGCGTGTGTCAATATAAAAAAAAACATCAATTAAAAGGTCAACATACTTACATCCATTACTGCCCCATCCTAAAGCCCAGCAATTACCGGTAAAAACATCGTTTTTCTCGGGTAAAGTGATAGGGCGGAGACATTTAGAATAGGTAACGCGATGTGCCAGTTTTATTATAGCAATATCGTAATCTGAAAAAGAGACATACCTTATATACATATACATGTGTGTGGGGGGTGTATGCATCCAAACTCACTTTTATATATCAATACATACATACATACATACATACATACATACATACATACATACATACATACATACACGGCGGTGCATCAGCATAGCCGCAGCTCTAAGCTGAAACTATAAAAGATACATACATACATACATACATACATATATACACACATAATGTGCGTAGTCGCATAATGAAGACACGTTTGTTTTTCCTCTTTTTTTTTTCTCTCCTCGTCTATTCTTTCCGTAGAAGAGCATAAGCTCGAAGCATTAAGGATTTTTTCCAATTTTCCTGAACCCCTGAGAACTAAGTTAAGGACATACGCGAAGTGCTCAGCGACTTACACGTTAATTTCATGGGCAGGCTGTTCCGTTGACAGGATCAACTGGAAACCTCATCGTTGTAACCGACGGAGTGCCATTTAATATGAGTACGTAAATCCGCATAAAATCCGCAGCATGGTTATGTTAGCACAATAGTCAGTGCATTCTGGGTAGCTGAGTATTGTAGCTGGTTGCTGGAGCGCTTGTTGTTATAGAAGCAGGCCCGTCTTATCGCAGATCAATCCATGATAAACATAACATGGTTCACAATTGGGCGTGCCATGTTATCGCAGATCAGCGATGAATGAATCAGTGATTAGCGAGAATATAAGTACAATGATTAAACCAACTCACATGGCATTCCATTCCTGCTGAAGTGGTACTTTTCTATATATTTGTACCGTACACCAGGAATGGTGTAGACCGGTTTTGCTGGATTGTCCGTCGCCAAATTTACTTCAATCTTGAAAACCTTACCATTCTTGTCTGGTCGACTGGAAATAAAAGAGCGAACATCATCATCATCATCATCATCATCATCATCTCATCATCATCATCATCATCATCATCATCATCTCATCATCATCTCATCATCTCATCATCTCATCATCATCATCATCATCATCATCATCATCTCATCATCATCATCATCATCATCATCATCATCATCATCATCATCATCATACTGCTGCTACTACTACTACTATTGCTGCTGCTGCTGCTGCCGCTTCTGCTGCCACTACTATTACTACTACTGCTGCTGCTACTACTACTACTACTACTACTGATAATGATGATGCTACTACTACTACTACTACTACTACTACTACTACTATTACTACTACTACTACTATTACTACTACTGCTGATGATGCTGCTGCTACTACTACTACTACTACTACTATTAACCCCGAAGGGATGAAAGATTAATTTTGCCTTCAGCCCTCCTAGATCGATTAAATGAAGTAGCAATCGAGTACATTAGGGAAAATAGTATTGACTTACCCCTCCCCTCAAATCTGCTGACCTTGCACCTAAATTAGAAACCATTATTATTCTGAATTGACCGAATCGTTAGAGCGTCAGACAAAATGCCTTGCGACACTTATTCCGGCTTTTTTTACCTTCAGAGTTCAAATCCCACTGAGGTCAACATTGCCTTTCGTCCTTTCAGGGTCGATGAAATAAAGTCCCAGTTGAGCACTAACTAAAGACTAAACCAGTCTCATTCTCTTTCTTCCTGGGTTAGGAAACGTTCAAGGAAGCCAGCTGGATTTATCTTAAACGAAGTCATATTTTCCCGCTTGGTGCGCTTTTGATCAGAAGACGTGGCACCCACCGAGCAGAAACCTTCGGCATACCAAGTCCATTGTGCAGAATATTCTCGACTCTCTCACGGGATTTGCTAATAGCATAGGCTGTTCGATTTATAGTCAATCACCAGTCATCCATCACCATGTGATGAACACGATCAATGTTTTCCTCAGTGGTGACAGTTGTAGTTGTGTGTCTCCAACGTAACGGAACACTCGTCGGTAACACAATATTCCAGCTGCTTACACTAACAAGCTTTAACTTCCCAGTAAAATCTACTAATCGCTACAAGTGTCCCAATAAGAAGCAAGCACAGGATGCAAGCGGTATTTGAGGACATATTTGGTAATTTTGTAAAGATTATTATATGAATATGCCTTCAGCTTCGATGTCTGCTTCAATGTGAGACCTTTCAATTGATTTTTCTCCCCAGTAATATATCGATAATTAAGTATCTTCAAATACGCCTTGAACCCTAATGGCTCAAGTTAAAGAAACGGAGCTCAACACTTACACACAATGTGCAGCCGTTATAACTTTATCTCTGGCAATCAATGATGCGCCACACATTTGTGTATAGTCCTCGTAATTATGCTCCCGTAGTATTCTTAAATTGACGATCCAAGGGAAATTACAATGAGATACTGACTTTCCATTCACAATTCGCGAGGTTTTCGATGACACTGAAAAATAGAAAACAGATAGATAGATAGATAGATAGATAGATAGATAGATAGATAGATAGATAGATAGATAGATAGATAGATAGATGGATGGATGGATGGATACATACATACATACATACATACATACATACATACATACATACATACATACGCAGAACTATTGAGAAATCTGCAGTTACTCTATCCAGATTACAAGTTCAGGTTAATACCTGTAATTATTGGGGCACTGGATATGTAACAAACTGCCTGAATACCAGTCTTGAGAAATTAGGCTTCTCAAAACCAGAAAGGAGGAAGTTGATTTTACAATTCACAGGAATTGGGGCTTGGGGCCTAGAGTAGAAAAGAATATTAATTATAGATAAAATGCTATGAGTTGGCAGAATCGTTAGTGCTCCGGAAAAAATGCTTCTGAGTTCAAATTCCACCAAAGTCGACTTTGCCCTTCATCGTTTCGAGATCGATAAAATAGGTACCAGTCCAGTACTGGGGGTCAATGTAATCGACTTACCGTTTACCCCTTCTCACGAAATTGCTGGCCTTGCGGAAAAATTTGAAACCAAAATATATGTATGGAATTAGGACAACGATTTCTGTTGGTAAACTATATTAGCAAAAGTGAAACACCTCTATTACGCCCAGTAAAGTACGGCAAAGTAGAGATGTTTGCTGTACTGACGTAACTAAACAAATCCGCCATTTTAAGACGGATGTTTATAATAGAACTATATAACGGTTGGGGGAGGAACGCTTGCTGTTCTGCTTGTGATATTCAAGTATCGGTATGGCATTGATGTTATGTAGCATGGTGAACACGTGATGTATGTTACCTGAGACATAGAGGAAAGAATGCTGGTAAAAAGGTAATAATGGTGGGTGGATGGATAGATGGACGGATGGAGGGGCATTGTAGGGGTGGTGGCTAAAGAGTGGTTTGGGCTGCAAGTAGTAGTAGTAGTGGATAGAGTTGAGGGTGATGGCGGTAGTGGTTATTGTAGGGGGGTGGTTATTTTTGAGGAGGCGAACGTGGTGTTAATGGGGTGATGATGGCTTTTACAAGATTTGCAAAGCGGGTGGAAATTGGTGGAAGTTGGTGGAAATTGGTGGAAATTGGTGGAAATTGGTGGAAATTGGTGGAAGTTGGTGGAAATTGGTGGAAATTGGTGGAAGTTGGTGGCGGTAATTGTAGGAGTGATGGGTGGTGCGGTTAGGATTGTGAGGAGGAGTGATTAAGGTGCTGGTTTGTTTTTTCTTTTTTTTTTTCGTGTTGTGGGGTACTAGTGTCATAGTACTACGAGCGATGGTCTTGAAGTGGTATATTAGTGACAATGAACAATGAGGGTGTCGGTGGTAGTACAAGTGCTGAGGTTAGTGCTTTTGGTGATGGTGGTAGTAGTAGTAGTAGTAGTAGTAGTAGTAGTAGTAGTAGTAGTAGTAGTAGTAGTAGTAGTAGTAGTAGTAGTAGTAGTGGAGGTCATGATTGGGTGAGACAATGCCAGAGTTATTAATTTAAAGATTGAGAAATAAGTGTGTGAGACATTATATATATATATATATATATATATATATATATATACATAGTAATAATAACAATAATCCTTGCATGGAACTTTTAATGCATCGTTACGTGCGTTTCCACAAATTGTATGTCTCTTAAGATCACAGTCCGTATTCCTGGGATGATTACAGTGTCGTCCGTAGTATCCATGGGCATCGGATAGATCATTTTCATGGAATCATTTCTTCAGACGATATAGTATTAATGGATGTTTAACTGAGGTCGTTTATCACTCTTGGCCAGTGAGAAGGTCGACTGAGGAATAATAAAGCTGTGGCCGGCATAATGAAATAGGAACTTTATTTGCATATTCTAAACGTTTCCCGTGAACAAATTTAAAAGATATACAGTTATCCCTCGACTATCGCGAGTGTTACGTTCCAAAATCCCTCGCGATAGGCGAAAATCCGCGATAGGTGAAAATCCGCGAAGTAGAAACAGTACTGAGCTGTATAGATTCTTTTTTTTTTTGTTTTTATAATTTGTATATATTTATTTTATTATAAGTGCAAAACAACACCACGGATGAATCGACGTAAGCTTAAATAATATAAACCGCGATATGGCGAAGGGTTACTATATGTATGTATATATATATACATTTATATATATATAACAATTTGAGTTGATAAACATATATAAACATACGTACATACATGCATACATACATACGTGTGTGTGTGTGTGTGTGTTGAATGTGGGTGGTATTTAGAAGAGAGTGTGACAAAGAAGAGAAAAACCTGTTCATAGAGGAAAACAAAACGCCTACCAGGCAAAAATGAAGATAATTGAAAGCGTATCTTCAGAACTATTTAAGTGTTCCAGAAAACACGTTACAATGTGTTTACCAATTTAAACAGAACGGCGCTCAAGTGTTTGAACCATTGTTTACGAATGTTGAATAAACACGGCACCGTCTGTTATAGTCGTAAATTCTTTGATCGTAAGCTCCTGTAGTTATATTGTGTTCGGTATTGCCTATTGTTCTCTCTCTCTCTCTCTCTCTCTCTCTCTCTCTCTCTCTCTCTCTCTCTCTCTCTCTCTCTCT
>NC_068993.1:8942521-8950010 GCF_001194135.2 Octopus bimaculoides
ATATATATATATATATATATATATATATATATACCGGAGTATATATATATATGCACACACACACACACACACACACACACACACACACACACACAGTCAACAAGGAAAAAGCTTGACATTATAACGCAACTAGAATGTGTCGGCAAGTCGCTCCGTATCAAGGTGAAGTTAGTCAAGAAGCTATGATAATCAGAGAATGCTGCAGAAGCGCACGCTATCTCTCTCAGAATTCGATATAAATATATTTTTGCTCCCACATGCAAGTGCTTCTCGACCTCTGATAACATTTGATAAGCTCTCTGCATTTTCAGCCAACAGCAACATCACCAGAGCACCATCGCCACCACCACCAATCGCCATGTTGGGTTCCAAATTTGTATTCAAATAACAAACTTTGTTGCTAACACGTTATTAAGTGGGCAGTGATAAGAACAGTTAAGTTCAATTAAAACTTCTCCATCTTTGAACTAAAAATATTTTGTGTAAGTCAGACGAAAAGATAAAGACGAACAAAAAACGATAAAGTGATAGTATGTTGTCAAATTAATGTAACAGTCCCATGAAAGGGAAGAATACTAGTTACTTAGCCCTAGGAAACACCGTTTCCTGTTGGACTTGACACAAATCCTGTGTCCTTATGTTTTCAAAGGGGAGATAAGCACTTCCACCCAGCAAAGCCAGCATCCAGAGACTAGTTTCAGTCATTGCTCATCCTCAAAAAAAAACGGTTTCAAATTTTGGGAAATTTGGTGAGAGGGGCTAAGTCGATTACATAGGTCCCTGTGCTCAACTGCTGTTGGTTTTATCGATCTCCTGAAGGATAAAAGCAAAGCCGACATCGCTGGAATTTGAGCTCAGAACGTAAAGACGGACGACATACCGCTAAGCATTTTCCCCGGAATGCTAACGGTTCTACCAGCTCGCCACCTTAAGTAACAAAAAATAACAACAGCGATCAATTGGTTTCAAATATCGGCACAAGGCCAGCAATTTGGGGGGAAGGGATAAGTCGATTACATGGACCCCAGTGCTCAGATGGTACTTATTTCATCGATCTCCAGAAAGATGAAAGGCAAAGTCGACCTCAGCAGAATTTGAACTCGGAACGTAAAGACGGACAAAATACCGCTAAGCATTTTTGTCCGGCGAACTAACGATTCTGCCAGCTCACCGCCTTAACACAAACAGATAATAACAATAGCGACTAATTAAGAAAACTAATTAAAAACTAATTAAAAAACAACCATTACTACTACTACTACTACTACTACTACTACAACCACTGCTGCTGCTGCCACAGGAAGTGCAGTATCTGAAACAACAGCGATAGAAGCACCCTCTTCCCCATTGTAAAGAAACTTAAAGAAGGGAGATAATAGTAACATCAACAGCTATTGCTGCAAAAACTGATTAAAAGATACTGGGGTAAGTTCAAATATGTGTGGGTGGTAGGGTGTGTATGTGTGTATGTATGCATATATGCATATGCATGCATATATATATATATAGAGAGAGAGAGAGAGAGAAGCGTGAGCATTTACATATGCATATGTATACATATCTATATCTATATCTGCATGTTTCTTATTTTCATTTTCACTTTCTCCCCTCTTTCTCTCTGTCTCTTTCTCTCATATTTGTGTGTGTGTGTGTGTGTGTGTGTGTGTGTGTGTATGTGTTTGTGTGCGTACATACATACACACAAACACATACACACACCACACACATATATCCATATATGAGTATGAAAACTGTATATATGTATGTATGTATGTATGTATGTATGTATGTATATATGTATATAGCACGAGAACTCTTGGTTAGAAACAGAAAGACAACATCGTTCAATATTTAGTCACAATGTTTGTATCCTTTGAATATTCATCCGACAGATGGATTCACAGTTTCCACTTTGTCGGCCTTTTTCAGGAATTTCACAGTCGATTTCCTAATGTACAATATTCAAATGAGCAAAAAGGAAGGAAAAAACAAATGAAAATTACGCAAAACCAATCTCTAGAAAAACGTCAAAAAACATCTTCGACAATAATAAAAGATTAATAATGGCGCCGAAGATTGTGGTAAACATTGAATGAAAACTGTGTAAATAAATAGTAATTTTAAAGAATAATAAAATATACGAAAACTTTCTTTTTAAATCATATTTAAATAAAAGTAATTTTAAATCAAAAGATTTGACGAGATTAGAGCGTGGACCGGAAGTCTCTAGAACATTTGTACACGTTAACATACGGTTTCTATATGGATAGTCATATCTAGGAACATTATGTGGTATAATCCGCCGCATAGCCCTGAAGTTTATACGGAGAATAAAGTACATGTTCTCTCTCTCTCTCTTTCTCTCTCGCACTGACGAAGTATTATTTTTGCTCGAAACTTCCACGTCTCTACTTTCTCAAAATAAACCAACTTATTCACTTATTCTACCAAATTGAATTGTTTTAACACACAAATTACCAACTCAAAATATTGCTCAAGATGTATCCACCGTCTCAAGATCCTGCTGTTAACTGTCCACATAGTCTCCACCAAGATTATATATCTGTAAGCAGAACATCAAACTTTATTATTGCCTGCATGGCCAAATTGAGGAAACCGTCAGTTACATCCAATCTGGATTCTTTATTCTGGACATATCAAAATACATTACAGGACATATCAAGGTGTTGCTGTCTATATCCAATTAAAACAAGATGATAAAGATGATGATGATTATCATGGTCATTATCATCATCATCATCATCATCGTTGTTGTTGTTGTTGTTACATCGATCCCAATGCTTGATTAGAACTTAATTTATCAACTCCGAAAAGATGAAGGGCAAAGTCAACCTCGGCAAAATTTGAAAGTAGAATTTAAAGACGGACGAAATGCTGCAAAGCGCACATATGGTTGTGATGCATGTACCAGGTGTACCCTTATCAGACGGATAGTCATGATGGGTATACTGGGCTTTATATATTTCACCCCAGTGTCACTTTGATGGCATGCACTGCTCTCTTACTCAATGATGATGATAATAATAATAATAATAATAATAATAATAATAATAATAATAATAATAATAATAATAATAGGACTGAAAGCAGAGACGGAAGGTTTCATACTGGCGGCACAAGACCAAAGCTTGCTCACAAAAAAACTACCAGGTTAACGTTCTTCAAAACGGTTCTGACCCTAAATGCAGATTCTACGACACATTTGACGAAACAATAGACCATCTCGTCTCGGGATGTCCTGTGTTGACACCAAACGAATATAAAAATCGCCACGATAGGGTAGGACGGTATTTACATTGGAAAATATGTAAACACTATAAAATCAGTACCCCTACTTACTGGTACGAACATCATCCTAAGTCAATCGTTGAAGGTAAAAATGTCACTATCCTCTGGGATTTTTCAGTCTACACTGACAGAACGATCCAGGCTAATCGACCAGACATAATTATTAAAGACAAGGAAGAAAATACTTGTGCACTAACGAATGTAAGTGTTCCAATGATAAAAATATATCTGTCAAAGAATTTGACAAACTAAGTAAATATAAGGACCCGGAAATTGAAATACAAAAGATGTGGCATCTTAAAGCGAGAACTGTTCCTGTTATTGTAGATGCCATAGGTATGATAAAAAAGGGGACGTCAGAAACATCTAGGTAAGATCCCTGGAGAACCATGTCTCAGAGAAATCCAAAAGACTGTGCTGACAAGTACTGCTTATATCCTTAGAAAAAGCCTATCCATTTAAATGTTTGTGTTGTATTACTTGAAGATACTTCACTACCTCCCCTCCCCAAGCTTTCAGTCACACTGTAACATCTCTTATCCTTCACTCACCCCAGGACGCTGGGTGTATCTCGGCAAGTGACTGTAACAAAGATGCAGATTAAAAGTAAATAATAATAATAATAATAATAATAATAATAATAATAATAATAATAATAATAATAATAATAATAATAATAATAATAATAATAATAGTAATATACAGCCAATAACTCACCTAACGGAAGGCAGGACAATACCACTAAAACCGCCGTGACATATTTGTTGTTCAACTGGTTAGCTTTAGATGCCATTTCTACCTCGAAGTTGTATCCAAACCAATTCCCAGAAAAATACTGGCTTTTATTTACTGAATCGTACGATCGATAACAAACGCTGATATGTGTGTGCGTGTGTGAGAGAGGGGGAAGAGAGAGAGAGAGAAAGAGCGTGTGTGTATGTGTGAGAGAGAGAGAGAGAGTAGGTGTGCATGTGTGTGTGTATGTGTGTGTTGTGTGAGAAGGTGTGTGTATGTGTGTGCGTGCTTGTTTGTGAGATTTTTGCAGTTTTTGCCTTTTTTGTACTTTTTATTAATCATCTGGCTTTAACAGTCAATCATCTGGCATGACAGTCAATCACCAACCATACTTGCGTAAATACAAAGTATAAATCAATAATAATAATAATAATAATAATAATAATAATAATAATAATAATAATAATAATAATCCTTTCTACTATAGGCTCAAGGCCTGAAATTTTGGAGGAGGGGGGCTAGTCGATTAGATCGACCCAATACGTAACTGGTACTTAATTTATCAATAAAAATAATAATAATAATAACAATAATAATTCTTTCCACTATAGGCACAAGGCCTGAAATTTGGGGAAGGTGGATAGTCGATTACATCGACCTCAATGTTTCACTTGTAGTTATTTTATCGACTCCGAAAGGATGAAAGGCATTCATATGCAGGCCCGGCATTATACAATACAATTGTATATTCACAAATCAATGCAAATGGAGAAAACTATAAGGTTGTTCTGAAAATAATGGCCGTTCTAAGTGTTATGTTTTGAAACGCAATTTTATCATAGTATTTTAATTATATTTTAGGTGAATTTCGACAAAATTAATAATTGATGTATGCTCTTTAATAATTTTCTAATTATTTCAGACAGAAAACATTCTTGAAGCATAGGCGCCCTTAATTATGAACATGACAAAAAGGGCTTCGCTTACTTTTCTTGCATGAGTTCAAGCTTGGGCACAATGCCTCCCAAACTGCTGCCAATATGAATAGAGCATAGGGAGAGGGGTCCACAAGTAATCGCGCGGTACGAAGATGATTTCAGAAATTCCGTAGTGTTGATGAGAGCCTTGAAGATAAAGAAGGGAGAGGACGGCCATGCAGTCTTGACAATGAACAATGGAAAGCAATTGTTGAACAAAACCCACGTCAAAGTGTCAGAGAAATGTCTCAGGCTCTTGGTGTCGGTATTGCAACGGTCTCACGCAATCTGCAGAAAATTGGTAAGGTGAAAAAGCTCGATGAATGGGTACCATATGAGCTCAATGAAAATCAAAAGTTCAGCATTTTGAAGTGTACTCGATGCTCTTTCTGCGAAACCACCAATGATCCTTTTCTTGACCGAATAGTCATTTGTGGCGAAAAGTGGATCCTTTATGATAACCGTAAACGATCAGGTCAATGGCTTGATCGTGACGAGTCCCCCAAACATTTTCCAAAGCCAAAGTTGTATTAGTGACTGTCTGGTGGTCTGCAATTGGTGCTGTCCATTACAGCTTTCTGGAAGCCAACCAGAGCATTACCGCAAAGTTTTACTGCAATCAACTCGCTGAAATGCATGCTCACTTGCAAAAAATGAGACCTGCATTGGTGAATCGGCGTGGCCCAATTCTGCTCCATGATAATGCAAAGCCACGTGTTGCAAGAATCACGCTGCAGAAAATCACAGACCTGGGATACGAGACTTTACCACGTCCTCCATATTCTCCTGATCTTTCACCCACTGACTACCATTTTTTAAAAGCATTTAAACACGGTTTTAAGTGATAAAACTTTCAGGTCCAAACCAGAGGTGGAATCAGCTTTCAAAGATTTCTTAGCATCAAAGCCAATAAGTTTTTATCAACGAGGCATAAATACTCTCGTTGATCGATGGCAGAGATGCAGAGATATTCACTGTTCATACTTTGTCTAATCAAAACATTTCTATTGTTAATTTTTCCAGAATAAAATTATATTTCTGAAATCGGCCATTACTTTCGGAACAACCTAATAGCTCATCAGAACATCAGAACATCATTTTTACACCAACGATTCAACTGCCAAAGGTCCAGGGTCGCAACATTGGTCTAACCATGATGTTCTGATGAGCTAGCTTTCTTTATTTGCCTCGATCTGTGAATATGCAATTGTATTGTATAATATCGACATGCATATTAATGCAAATATGTAAGCATAATTTCTTGCACGCTGAAATTATTACTGCATGGAGAAGGCTACAAAACGGCTGTAACCTTAAGGATGTCAAGTGGTTGAATAAATATATTCACCTCTTATAACTCCTGATTTTTTATGGTTTAGATAGATAGATAGATAGATAGATAGATAGATAGATAGATAGATAGATAGACAGATAATAATAAAAGGGTAAAATTAATTAATTAATTAATTATCAATAATTTTACCAAGTAGTTCGGTACGTTAAAATAACCTTTATAGGTAAAATTATACAAATATTCTATAATTATAAACATGATTATAATTAGGAGTCAGCTAATTGTTTCGCCACGTATCGGTTTTAGAAATAGCAGTTAAACTGCTTTTCTACAACCATAAAGATCTCCCAGACAGTAACATACTTTTTTATGTTAGTATAAAGAAAAAAGCAACGAATCCACACGACTCGGATTAGCTACATACGCGTTTGGAGATTAAAGTAAAGTTATACGCGTTTCGAGATTAAAGTAAAGTTATATTTACTTACTTATTTCTCATCTTCAATTGTTTTTTTTTTCTTTTTGCCTACTTAAAAAAAGTGTGTTACTGTCTGGGAGATCTTTATGGAAGTAGAAAAGGCAGTTTAACTGCTATTTCTAAAGTCGGTGCGTGGTGAAGCAATTAGCTGACCCCTGATTAGAATTATGTTTTTAATTATAGAATATTTTTGTAGATAGATAGATAGATAGATAGATAGATAGATTGGTTTCGAAGTTTGGTACAATTACATCGACCCCAGTGCTCAACTGGAACTTATTTTATCCACCCCGAAAGAATGAAAGGCGAAGTGGACCTCGGCGGAATTTGAACCCAGAACGAAAAGATGGATGAAATGCCACTAAGCATTTTGCCCGGAGTTCTAACGGTGTTGCCAGCTCACCGAGCACATGCGTGTGTGTGCGTGTGTGTGTGTAGGAGTGTGTGTGTGCGCACATGTGTGTGTGTGCATATATATAGTAGCTTGCTTACCAACCACATGGTTCCGGGTTCAGTCCCACTGCGTGGCACCTTGGCCAAGTGTCTTCTACTATAGCCTCGGGCCGACCAAAGCCTTCTGAGTGGATTTGGTATACGGAAACTGAAGAGAAGCCCGTCGTATATATATGTGTGTGTGTGTTTGTGTGTCTGTGCTTGTCCCCCCAGCATGGCTTGGCAACCGATGCTGGTGTGTTT
>NC_068993.1:8952298-8953853 GCF_001194135.2 Octopus bimaculoides
ATATATAAACACATACATACACATGCACACGTATGTTAATCTTCCCGTGGACAAAAAAAGGAAGGATTGGGTTGACCAGTTTCGGTCCTCGTTTGGGATCTCCTCGAAAGCTATGTACACTAACTGCTCCTCCTAAAGCAAGATATATATAGCTAATAGTTATTTTTTTCTTGCCGCTCAGTTACATGGTTACGTGAAACTGGTAGATAGGAGTTACATAAATAATTAATTGACTAAATGCCAGTATATTAGTATTTATGCAAATTAGACTCCTCAGTTTAGTACAACTGAGTCGGTGGCTATAAATAGCTGTCAGCTGCGTATCTTACCGTGGCAGATAAACTAGGTTGCGTAGCTTCTGGAGAGGTCCCAACTGGGAAGGATACCAGTTCTGCCAACGGAATAATTAATAAACAGAGATTTTGTTTATATATTAGCCCAAGCGTGCGTTCATTACACATGAAAACAGAAAATAACGACGCCTAGAACACAAGGTACACCCTGTTATACATTGCCGTGTGTGTGTGTGCGAGAGAGAGAGTGTGTGCGTTTGAATGTATGTATGTGTGCGCGTGTGCGTGCGTGCGAGAGAGAGTGTGTGTGTGCGTCTGTATGTATGTATGTGTGTTTGTGTGTGTGTATACGTTCATATGCATTTATATTTATAGTTATCTATATGCTTATATGCATTTTGTGTATTTATTATATATGTATTTGTATAAATGAATGTATGTATATGTGGATACACACATATATACATATATATTTATATGTATGTGTATATATATATATATATAGAGAGAGAGAGAGAGAGAGATAGATAGATAGATAGATAGATAGATAGATAGATAGATAGATAGATAGATAGATAGATAGATATACACACACACACACACACATGTATGTATGTATGTATGTATGTATGTATGTATGTATGTATGTATGTGTGTAAATAATTTGGTTGTCGGCAGAAAGCGTGACGGCATCAGATTTAGAAGCGCTTCTTATCAACAGAGAGTCGTTTCATTTTCAAAAACCTTCAACAGACACCAAGCTCGGTGTGCCAGGGTAGGAGCAGCGAGGATTCGGGTGAGACAGATTGATAAAGGCAGGCAGTGCCGAGGTGGTTGGTGGAAGATACTCTTGGAGATAACGCGAATAACAGAACTGATGTCTTCTGCCGGGACCGACGATGAGAGGAGGGAACGGTGCATGAGCAGGGGGGAAAAGATATTGTGGTGTTGGTGGATAATGGTTGCAGTTTAGTTGTTGTTACTGTTGTTGTTGTTGTTGTTGCTGCTGCTGTTGTTGTCATAGTTACATTCTTGGTGTTGATGTCTTTGTTGTAGTTCTTGTAGTTGATGATGTTGCTTCCCCTGTTGTTGTTGTTGTTGACGTTCTTGCTGCTGCTACTGCTGCTGCTACTGCTGCTACTGCTGCTGCTGCTGCTGTTGCTGTGGTGCTTTGCTGTTGATCATGATGTTGCTATTCTTGCAAAAGCACAGCTCGGACCTAATGGTGGTTTGGTGGTAGTAGTAGTAGTAGTAGTAGTAGT
>NC_068993.1:8954388-8956195 GCF_001194135.2 Octopus bimaculoides
TAGTAGTAGTAGTAGTAGTAGTAGTAGTAGTGGTGGTAGTAGTAGTAGTAGTAGTAGTAGTAGTAGTAGTAGTAGTAGTAGTGGTGGTGGTGGTGGTGATGGTGGTGGTGGTAGTAGTAGTAGTAGTAGCAGTAGCAGTAGTAGTTAGCGCGTCGTACTACGAAATACTTGGTCCTTCACGTTTCTTTTTTCTGAGTTCAAATTCCGCCCAGGTCGACTTTACCTCTTTATCCTTTCAACCTTTCAGAGACGAAAAAAAATGCAGTACCAGTCAAATACTGGGGTTCGCTATAATCGACTCGTTCTGCTTCCTTCAAAACGGATAGCCTTCTGTCAAAATTAGAAAGAACTGCTGGTGGTATATGCGTCAACTGGCAGAACTCTTAGAGCATCGGAAAAAAATGCCTTACAGCATTTGTTCTGGCATTCTGGGTTCAATTCCTATACAGGATCAACTTTACCTCGCCTCCTTTCGAAGTTGAGAAAATTTCGTACAACACAAGATAACAGTATTAAGTCTTTGAATTCACCGTATTCGTGTTTGATATGCAGAAGACGACCCTAAGCCTCAGTCACATTAGCGTTCCATATATGTACAAATATTTGGTTGCTTGTATGTGAGTGGATTTGGTAAACGGAAACTGAAAGAAGCCCGTCGTATATATGTATATGTGTGTGTGTGTGTGTGTGTTTGTCCCCCCCAACATCGCTTGACAACCGATGCTGGTGTGTTTACGTCCCCGTAACTTAGCGGTTCGGCAAAAAGAGACCGATAGAATAAGTACTAGTCTTACAAAGAATAAGTCCTGGGGTCGATTTGCTCGACTAAATGCGATGCTCCAGCATGGCCGCAGTCAAATGACTGAAACAAATAAAAGAGTAAAAGAGTGTATATATATATATATACACTTTTTTACTCTTTTACTTGTTTCAGTCATTTGACTGCGGCCATATATATATATATATATAGAGAGAGAGAGAGAGGGGGGGTAGATAATGCGATAGGCGCTGGTGACTGAAGTACCGAAATACTTGGAATAAATGCACGTCTCGAGAGAATAAAATAAAAGAGGAACGATGGCGAGAAAAAGAAACCGGCTGATAAGGAAATCGTGGGATGATGAAAGAAAGAAAGAGTTAAAGGAAAAAAAGAGAGAAAGATAACTGGGAGAGTTTCAAATGGAAAGCAGACGAGAGAGTGAGAGAGTGAGAGATAAAGAGACTGACTGACAAATTGATAGAGAGATAAATGAACCGGAGGAGAAGTACTATGGAACAGGAGAGAAAAGAGAGAGAAAGTGGTGGTGGGAGAGCGATAATGTGAAACACTGTGTTTAGAGAGGGAGGGAGGAGTTTGGAGTAAATATCTCTTCAAAGGAAACCAGAAATAGATATTCAAAGCAAGCAGACGACAACTTCTTCCCAAGTTTGGGAAAAGAATTGGAAAAGGCCCGACACACATTGCAAATGAATAAAGATCGTTGGTGTTGGCAGACGAAGCTTGTTGGGTTTTGTTCGTCTTGAGTTTTGTTACAGTGTTTTTTTATGTGTTTGCTCATATGCACACTGTGTGTGTGTGTGTGTGTGTGTGTGTATGTGTGTGTGTGTATGTGTGCGCGTGCGCGTGCGAGAGAAAGAGAGTGTGTGTGCGAGAGAAAGAGAGTGTGTGTGCGTCTGTATGTATGTATATATATGTATGTGTGTGTGTAAGTGTGTGTGTGTAAGTGTGTGTGTGTAAGTGTGTGTGTGTAAGTGTGTGTGTGTGTGTGTGTGCGAGAGAGAGAGTGTGTGCGTCTGTATGTATGTA
>NC_068993.1:8956205-8956824 GCF_001194135.2 Octopus bimaculoides
AGTGTGTGTGTAAGTGTGTGTGTGTAAGTGTGTGTGTGTGTGTGTGCGAGAGAGAGAGTGTGTGCGTCTGTATGTATGTATATATGCATGTGTGTGCAAGTGTGTGTGTATGTGTGTGTGCGAGAGAGTGTGCGTCTGTCTGTATGTATATATGTATATATGTATGTGTGTGTGTGTGTGTGCGCGAGAGAGGGAGAGTGTGTACGTCTGTATGTATGTGTGTGTGTATGTGTGTGTGCGAGAGAGGGAGAGTGTGTACGTCTGTATGTATGTGTGTGTGTGTGTGCGTGCGTGTGATGTGGTGTCTGGATGCGTATGCAAATTATGTTTCTGTGTTGAAATTTTCGATTAATTCTATATTGTTGTCGTCGCCATAGTTACTGCTGCTGCTGCTGTTGCTGCTGCTAGTATATAGGCCCCCCCAGATCATCCCTGATATTAGCATGCAGCAAATGAATCGAACGATGAGACACGCCATCCACAGGCACATCTTCCTTCCCAGACATTCCACGTTTCCGCCCGAAATGAGGCTCAGACTGCACACTCCGACCTACCAGGGATGAATCTTATAGGTTCAGTACGACAATTTAGACATATTACATTCTCCCTCCCACCCTCC
>NC_068993.1:8957071-8957644 GCF_001194135.2 Octopus bimaculoides
GCCATTTGCATGTCTAAGCAGGCTTGTTCTTTAATTTTTTATTTGTATTAATCATTTAACTGCGGCCATGCTGGTGCACCGCCTCGAGGCGTTTTAACCGAATGAATCGACTCTAGTAGTTTTTTTTTTCTGAACTTTAATACTTATATTATCGGTGTATTTTGCCGAATGGCTAAGTTACAGGGACGTAAACAAACCAGCACTGGTTGTCAAACTGTGATAGAGGCACACACACACACATACCCACATATACATACATGCGTGTGTGTGTGTGTGTGTGTATGTGTGTGTGTGTGTGTGTACGACGAGTTTCTTTCAGTTTCTGTTTACCAAGCCACTCATATGTGTGTGATGTGTGTGAGTGTGGAGAGAGAGAAAGAGAGAGACTGACAGACGGACGGACGGACAGACAGACAGACAGACAGACAGACAGACAGACAGACAGACAGATAGACAGACAGACAGATAGATAGATAGATAGATAAAAAGAGAGACAGACAGACAGTCAGATGATAGATAGATAGATAGATAGATAGATAGATAGATTATATGTGTGTGTATAATTGTTTTTTT
>NC_068993.1:8957654-8959753 GCF_001194135.2 Octopus bimaculoides
GGGGGGGGGGTATAT
Organism: Octopus bimaculoides; assembly: GCF_001194135.2. Classification (NCBI taxonomy): domain Eukaryota; kingdom Metazoa; phylum Mollusca; class Cephalopoda; order Octopoda; family Octopodidae; genus Octopus; species Octopus bimaculoides. The sequence continues at coordinate 8,957,670 of NC_068993.1, forward strand.
GAAGCAACCTTTCATATATACACACTTCAGAACAGAGAAGTAAGCTCACAGTATCATTTCTCCGAAGGTTTCCTGAATAAGAGGTTCTAAGCTCGAAATATTGAAATATCACGTAAAAATACAAACAATCGACTTGTATTATACGCTCGCGCGCGCACACACGTACATGCACACATGCATACATACATACATAAATACATACATACATACATACATACGCGAAGGATTCCTGTTCAGTCCCAATCAAATAAATTCCATCCTCAAGGATGCCCGAAATATTGTGAAATTGAATCGAACCTAGGATCATATCGTTACAAATCGAACTTCTTAACTTGCAGTCATGCCATACAAACTATGTACGCATGAATCTATAAGCATATTTTACGTATTTATACAGTAATACCTCGCCACACCGCGGTTCACCTATCGCGGTTTATTATTTAAGATTACTTCGATTCCTCCGTGGTGTTGTTTTGCATTTATAATAAAATAAATATATACAAATTATAAAAATATTTTTTTTTTAAATAGACAGTACACCATTGTTTCTACTTCACGGATTTTCACCTATCGCGGGGAGTTTTGGAACGTAACACCCGCGATAGTCGAGGGATTACTGTATATTTTTAAATCGACTACATATTTTCACTGTAAATATATATTTCGAATTATTAACATAGCGACTACAACAGATATAAGCAAGCATACGAATGCATACCCATAGACACAAGCATATAGATGCATATACACCTACGCTGCAGGTTATTTATCAGTCATAATAAAGTCTTTGATTGTAACGAAAACATATTTTTATATATTACTCATATTACCTAAATTTTTTTCGTTCCAACAAAGAGTGTATTCTTGTCGGTGACAACAATGATAATTTATCATAGCTAATAATAATAATAATAATAATAATTTTGGCATAAATCCAGTAATTTGGTGGCGAGGAGTAAGTCGATTACAGTGAGTCCAGTTTTCAACTGCTGCTTATTTTATTGACCCCAAAAGGATGAAAAGTAAAGTCGACCCCCGGCAGAATTTGAACTCAAGCCTAAAGACGAATGAAATGCCGCTAAGCAGTTTTCTGACTTTAACCAGTTGAGCATGTCTCTTGGTGGCTGACGATATGTGCATCTCTGATTAGGAGCGGAAGTAGTAGGGGAGCATCATAGCCATGTGTTCAGGGCCCTTTTGAGCAAAAGTGGAGTATTCGACCTGAAGAAAATTCTAACTGGGCCCCACCTGCGAGATCAGGCGCTGTTTATCTTGATATGAGATCACCATGTCGCGCACATATGGTTGTTATGCATGTGCCTGGTGTACCCTTATCAGACGGGTATAATGGGCTTCGTATATTTGTACCCTAGTGTCACTTTGATGGCATGCATTGCTCTTTCACTCAATAATAATAATAATAATAATAATAATAATAATAATAATAATAATAATAATCGTATGGTTTAGTGATAATTGAAATGAATAAAATAATTGCACGATCGTGAATCGAACCTGTGTGTCTACCACAACTCGTTGGTTTCCCACCACGAAATCTACAGCGTTCGCCTCACCATTTACTTTGGTGGAGGGTGGTCGGTAAACTAGGTTTTTACATCTCGAATATGATATCACACGTACTGTTATTACATTATTAACACGATTATTTTGGAGCGGATGGTGGGGGGGGGGACAAACTTAAGCTGTCAGCGATATTTTTGAAGTCTTAAGTACCAAGAATATTTACTCACCAGGTGGTCGACAGCAACATCGTTTATGATATCATAATTATAGCACGAAGACAGAAAGTGGAAAGAAAAAGAGACAGTATTCACGAAACGCCTATTATTTCATAAACGAACTTCAAAGCTTCACTTGTTATATTATTCAAACGTTTCACGGTGACGGATGGCAGAATCTGAAAAGCGCTGAACAAAATATTGTATTGCAGTTATCCTGTTACGTTTTGTTTTTGTTTACGTTTAACGTTTTGGTTCCTACCGAGGTTTGTTTTTGTTTTTCATCCGCCTTGGTTCAATAAATTAGAAAACATTCAGTAAATCGAGATTCAAAAGACTTTACTC
>NC_068993.1:8960223-8961707 GCF_001194135.2 Octopus bimaculoides
AAGCTTTTTACGTTTCGAGCCTACGCTCTTCGATGGAGAGAATGAAAAAGAGCGGAGAGAGAAAGAAAACAGTGTAAGGATTAACGGTTCAACATGGTGAAATAGCCTGAGGGAAGAGGCTGAATGGAAGGGTGATAATGACGGTGACACGGTCAAACGAATTTCTTCTCGCGCGTGCGTGATATATGGATGGATGGATAAGTACATTCTTTTATTTCTCAGTTATTAGACCGAGGTCATGCTGGGGCGTTGCCTTAAAGATTTAGTCGATTAAATCAAACTTAGAGCTTTTTTTTTTTCTTGCCGTTTTTAGGTTGGGTACTTATTTTGTCGGTCTCTTTTTGCCAAAACCTCTGAGTTACAGAGGACGAAAACAAACCGACGCCAAGTTGAGATGCAATTACAAACACATACATACATACACACACACATACGTATGTACGTATGTAAGTGTATATGTATGGAGGAATCTTTAGGGCATTAGAAAAAAGTACTTCCAAGTAACTGTTTCGGCTTTTGACGTTCTGAGTTCGTCTGCAGGAACACCAGTGCCAAACTGTAATCAGCCTTTGGTTTTCTTTAAGATAACATTGATGACATGGCGAGAGAGAGAGAGAAAGAGAGAGAGAGAGAGAGAGAGAGAGAGAGAGAGAGAGAGAGAGAGAGAGAGAGAGAGAGAGAGAGATGAGACTTGCCACATAGACAACTGCTCATCTTCCATAAAAATTGTTAAAAACATATTCGGATTTACAACATAGAGTGCCATTTTCCAGGTGCATCTCAAAGGCCTTGAACACACAGTTCTAAAACAGACGGAATTTCCATAGTCGGAATCCCTTGATCACAGATCTGCTAAATAGCAATAACAGCAGTTTAATGGTGGTATGAGCAGTTTTCTAAGAACACTTCAAGAACAGTTCGCAAGAATCTTTGAAGCAGACATGCAGAGAAAAAAATACAGATGCATAGAGTAGCAGTTGTAGTTTTACAGCTTAAAAATCTAACAGACGATAACTCTCCCCGCTCTCCCTCCCTCCCTCTCTCTCTCTCTCTATCTCTCAGCTTATTTTCTTTCGTTGTTCCTCCCCTTATTCTCTCATCACTTCTCTTTCTTACTTTATCACATTATCCCATTTTTTTTTACACACTTTCTCCCTCATTAATTTATTCTATGCTTGTTGTTGCTCATCGGCTGCCATCTTTCATTTTAACTCACTCACTCTCTATCTATCTCTCTATCTATTTCTCTCTCTCTCTCTCTCTATCTATCTCTTTCTTTCTCCCTCTGCCGTTCACTCCATCCCTTTATCTTAAATTTTCTTTCTAGTTTATTTGTTGGCTCATTCCCACTAACACTTTCTCATCCTTTCTCTCTCCCTCTTCCCTCTCTTTCTCTTCTCACTAACTCTTCCTCATCTCTATGTATCTATCTATCTATATACCTATCTATCTATTTATCTCTCTCTCTATATATATATATATAT
>NC_068993.1:8961717-8961978 GCF_001194135.2 Octopus bimaculoides
CAGCCTTCATTGGTGATCAATTGTTCTAACTGTAATTAAATTAACGACAGCTGTAACAGAGAGGCGAATAATAGTGTTTAGTGATGTCGGTACGGATTGTTGTTGCATGCCACCTTTATGAGTTCGAATCTTTGGAGGTCGATTTTGCATTTCATCGTTTCTGAGTACCACTCAAAGACCGGAGCGAATCAACGTGACTATATTCCTCCCCTCAAATTTGTAGCTTTGGTTAAGGTTAGAAATCATATATATATATATATA
>NC_068993.1:8962800-8970976 GCF_001194135.2 Octopus bimaculoides
GTTCGCCACCATCCCCTGCCGGAGCCTCGTGGAGCTTGTAGGTGTTTTCGCTCAATAAACACTCACAACGCCCGGTCTGGGAATCGAAACCTCGATCCTATGAGCGCGAGTCCGCTGTCCTAACCACTGGGCCATTGCGCCTCCACACTTGTTTAAACATAGCTTAGCTAAGAGCATATCGACTTTTAATCAAAGAAACGCGCCACCTGTTCGGATACAGTCTTTTCATTTTTATTTCATTTTTAGGCAAGATGCAACAAGAGTTACATTGTGTGCGTGTTTTGTTTGTTTTATTGCTTATATTATTTTTTTTTAAGAGTAAGATTTGAGGAATATTTAGCTGTCATGTTTAGCAAGTCGAGTGACACACAGATTAGCCTTTTGATTCTCGTCTGATTTAAAGTTGCCTCCCTTCGTTCCAGACGATTACTTCCCTTGAATTGTAACAGACGAGAAATCTAGTGCACTTCTCGTTGTTCCCCTCAGATGAAGTGTACAGGCTATGGAGAGAAACATCTGTGACGCCAACAATTGTCATAGCTTTAGTCGCCATCAGGAAAAGAGTTTACAATATCTTCAAGCTTTTTTTTTTCTGCCGTCCCTGGGTGGGCAAAGCAGCTCTGATGCTTATTTTATCAATAAAAATAGTTAAGAATTTTTGGTTATCTCCCTTACTCCATACACTAACCGAAATAACTGGCCCTCCGCGTGTTACCGATTTACCCCGCAAAATCAAAGTAACTGCAACCCATCTTAGAAATGAGCTCCGCAAAGTAGGGTGGCTGCTGCAATGAGTGTCGATAGTCATTATCAAGCTGGTGTTTGGAACATAAATTAACATGAAATTTTGAAGGAAGTTTTTAATTTAAATCACTTTAAAATAGGAAGTTTATATCATACAAGCAGGACGATCATGGACGGGTTAGTATCAAAAAGGGGTTAATACACTTATCCATTCCAGTACATTACATTCAGCAAGACAAGATCAAACTTATGTGGTTATTTTCACTGGGGCTCACATCAAACTCTAAGATTCTCCAATCAAACAATTCATTTCATATATTTTCTTTTAATTTACTCAATTTTTTCTTTTTTTCTTTTACTTGTTTCAGTCATTTGACTGCGGCCATGCTGGAGCACCGCCTTTAGTCGAATCAAATCGACCCCAGGACTTATTCTTTGTAAGCCTAGTACTTATTCTATCGGTCTCTTTTTGCCGAACCGCTAAGTTACGGGGACCTAAACACACCAGCATCGGTTGTCAAGCGATGTTGGGGGGGACAAACACAGACACACAACATATACACACATACATATATATATATACATATATACGTCAGGCTTCTTTCAGTCTCCGTCTACCAAATCCACTCACAAGGCTTTGGTCGGCCCGAGGCTATAGTAGAAGACACTTGCCCAAGGTGCCAATAAATAAATAAAAATATTCTTCTAATTTGGTTTCGGTTTTGATTCTGTCTTTTCCAAATTATGTTTACACAGTTCATAAAAATGAACTGGTTTCAAATTAAAACAATGTCCTGTATTTTTGCTTTGATCTATCTGTTTATCTGAAGACATCTGTTGTTTGGTGAAATCAGATCTTTGATTTTGTGATAAACCTTGTTCATGGCAGAAAGTCGTTGGTTCTAATTTACAGTCTTTTAGTTCTAGTTTTTTAGCTGATGCCAAACTTGTTGCCAAGTTTACACCATCATTATGTGAAGAACGCAAAGACAAATGATTAATTTGTGTATGGGATTGATTGATATCATTTAAAACAGTCTTGCTAATTTTTGAGGGTGGTGATAAGCTATTTGATGATAATGATTTTGAATTAATTAGTTCCTCTGACAAAGGATTCAAAGTTTCACATAAGCGCCTTTCATTGATTTGTTTTTCGTCTTCCTCACCATCAAAATCAGTCGTTTTACTCAAAACCAGATGCTTTTCTCTGCAAGAATTTAAAGATTTCTCTTCACTGTTTTCAACTTTTTCCACTTTAGGTTTCTCCATTTGTGCCATAGAACAATCCTCAGGAGTAGATCTTTCAAATTTGGCAGTGAAGAATCTTCTGCAAGCATCACAATAAAGTTTCTTCTGAACCAATTTCTTGATGTCTTCCTGAATGTCTGCAGGAGTTTCTTTCAGGAACTTCTTCAGATTTTGTTCATCAAAACTTACAAAGGGGCAACCATCAGTAGCAACCTGAAGAAAATTAAAATTAAATAAAAGACAAAAGACAATCACAACTGGGCTCGATGTAAAATAATGAATTTTCTATGTAGGTTAAGACGTTCGCTTCCCAACCACATGGTTCCAGGTTCAGTCCCACTGTGGAGCATCTTCAACAAGTACCTTCTACCATAACCCCAGAGTGACCAAAGTCTTGTGAGTGGATTTGGAAGATGGAAAATGAAAGAAGCTCTTTATATACTGTATTTTCTGGCATACAAGTCGATATAGTATATAATGTAAACATGTAGTGTAAACATTAAAAAAATCATTATCTTTCACAGTCCTTTATTTTCTTTTTCTTTTTTTACTTGCTTTCCCTCCTTTTCTTTTTCTTTGCCCTTCTCCCTCTTTATTCTTCTCACATTTTGCTCTGATTTTTATTGCTTCTTTCCTTTCTTTTTATACTTCACTTTTTTTTTCTTCTTTTGCATTTGCTATCTTTTATCTTTTACTCGTTTCACTTATTAGACTATGGCCATGCTGGTGGGGGACAAACAGAGACACAGACACACACACACATATACACATGACAGGCTTCTTTCAGTCTCCATCTACCAAATCCACTCACAAGGTTTTGGTCAGCCCAAGGCTATAGTAGAAGACATTAACCCAAGGTGCAACACATTGGGATTGAACCCTGAACCATGTGGTCAGGAAGTAAACTTCTTACCACAAAACCATTAATAATAAAAATAACGAATTGATTGTATACAATGCTCAGGTGCATTAAAACTCATCAGAAAAAGTAGCCAAAAAAGCATGAACAGTACATAGAATACAGCACAGGAAGTGAACATTGAATGAGTCATTAAAAAAAACAGGTAGGTGGACATCAGGTGTACTCATCGTCATCGTCATCATCGTCGTTTAACGTCCGCCTTCCATGCTAGCATGGGTTGGACGATTTGACTGAGGACTGGTGAAACCAGATGGCTACACCAGGCTCCAATCTGATTTGGCAGAGTTTCTACAGCTGGATGCCCTTCTTAACGCCAACCACTCAGAGAGTGTAATGGGTGCTTTTACGTGCCACCGGTACGAAGGCCAGTCAGGCGGTACTGGCAACAGCCACACTCAAAATGGTGTATTTTATGTGCCACCCGCACAAGAGCCAGTCCAGGGGCACTGGCAACGATCTCGCTCGAAAGTCCTTACATATGCTGCGGGCAAAAGTGCCAGAAAGGCGTCGCTAGGCACAGATGCCATCACAATTTCGCTTTCGCTTGCCCCAATAAGACTTCGCAAGCTGAGTTTCGTGTCCAATGAGGGAGACGACGTTGGCATGGGTGCCAGTCGTCAAATTTAACTCAATTTCGATTTCACTTGCCTCAACAGGTCTTCGCAAGTGGAAGTTAGTTGGTGAATTTCAGGGGCATGGAAGTTTTGACAGATGCAGTGACCAAACATTTGCTAACAACTGAAGCATGTAATAATACCTGGATGTGAGAACAAGTGTGGGCTCTGTAGTTAACTCGTGAACCTTCTAAGCCATAGAGATGTCGAATGTTATACACGTAGCGTTTCTCATCTTTGTGCCAGGTGTGATTACAACTCCCTGCTGTCTTAGCATCGGCACACGACTGGGAGTACTCGTTTCGCCAAAACATAATTGCTTCGTGAACTGGCAGTCCTGCTTCCTTTAAGAATAACGTGTAACGGATCTATTGAAGAAAACAAAAGACAAAATATAAACGGTTGAAAACATTTTACACCCCTTTAGCATTTAAATCAGCCATAACCGGCCCAAATATTCTACCTGCTTTCTGGTCAAACCAGCCAGATTTGGCCTCTCAAACCTACCCTACAATGTCAGTCTACAAAATAAGCAATTACATCTCACAGTTATGAGATAATGCATGATTAATTCAAAATAATGTGAATAAATAAATATAAATTTGACAGAATATTCTGAATGCTGAAGGCTTAAATGTCCAAGATGAGTAATTGTTCATAAGATTATATAATTTTTCAGGCTTGTTAACTCCCGCTTTTAAAGAAAGAAAGATGGATGGTGGATGGGTGGAGGGATGGATGGATAGATGGATGGGTGGGTGGAGTGCTGAAAAGTTTCTGGCTTTAAGGTTATCATGAAAGGGCTGGTTGAAGGTCCAATCTTCCAAGTTCTTTTACAGGGCTTAGAGAAATTGAAGGACCCTTAGAATAAGTGTGCGAATCTGAGAAGGGAATATGTTGAATAAAACCATAATTAACTGATCCTCCACTTTTCACGCCAACTTCACTGTATTCATCATCATCATCATCATCATCATAATCATTTAACGTCCGCTTTCCATGCTGGCATGGGTTGGACGATTTGACCAAGGACTGGCGAGCCAGATGGCTGCACCAAGCTCCAATCTGATCTGGCAGAGTTTCTACAGCTGGATGCCCTTCCTAACACCAACCACTCCAAGAGTGTAGTGGGTGCTTTTACGTGCCACCGGCACAAGGGCCAGTCAGGTGGTACTGGCAACGGCCTCGCTCAAAATGGTATTTTTACGGGCCACCTACACAGGAGCCAGTCCAGCAGCACTGGCAACGACCTCACACTCGAATGGTGCTTTTTATGTGCCACCGGTACGGGAGCCAGTCAGTGGCCCTGGCAACAATCACACTCTGATGGTGTTCTTAACGTTCCTCTTTATAGATTTTACTACATTATACAAATCTTGCTGATGGAGACCAACAGCAGCCTCATAGGAGTCTGTTTGATCACATATATATATCATCATCATCATCATCATTTAACTTTCTATTTTACATGTGGGCATGAGTTGAGCAGTTATAAATATATATACATGTGTGTGCGTGTGAGTGTGTTTTTCCCCACCCACCACTTTGCAGCTGGTGTTGGTTTGTTTATGCTCCTAAAACTCAGTAGTTTTACATGCTGGCATGGGTTGAACAGTTATAAATATGTATATGTATATATATAAGTGTATATGTGTGTAGTGGGGAGGGAGCGTTTGTGTTTGTCCCCACACACCACTTGACAACTTGTGCTGGTTTGTTTACATCCATGTAACTTAACAGTTTGGTAAAAGAGATTGATAGAATAAGAACCCTGACCCCCAAAAAAATAATAAGTACTGGGGTCAAACAAATTGACAAAAAAAAAGACCCTTGGTGCCCCAGTATATCCACAGTGCAATGACTAAAACAAGTAAAAGATAAAGATAAAAAAAAAGACAAAACCATCTTACTCGATCGTGGTGCTTCAGTCTGTGTTTGGTCCGCAGCGCCGTGTGGAGGTACGACATACAGGGAGGGAAATACTTCGCTTTGGCATCAATTATGTCATGAGACAAACTACTGGCAGTTCTGCTGCTTTCACAGTGCAGACATTTCAACTGGAAATATTTCTACAAACAGAAACAAACAATAAATAACAAAAAAAAATAAATAAATAAATAATCATATAATTAAATTACACATTGGGACACATCATCATCATCATCATCATTATCATCATTTAATATCTGCTTTCTGTGCTGGTATGGGTTGGATGGTTTGAGATGAAAGCGAGTCACAGGGCTGCACCAAGCTCCATTGTCAGTTTTTGGCATGGTTTTTACAGCTTGATGCCTTTCCAAAATGCCAACCACTTCACAGTGTGGACTGGATGCTTTTTTTCATGCCACCAGCACTAGTGAGGTTGTCAAGTAACATGCAAAACAGAAAAAGAACAAGGAGAAAGGAAAGGGAAATAGGACCCAGTACTAAATGGGGGGAGTATTTGTGAGGGAGAGGAGGCTTACATGCTACATGTTAATTATAAATATTTCTAATGTTTATAGTCTCAAGCTGCATGTGCCACTTGATGGTATCTATTTACAACCAAGAGAGTGGAGGCGCAATGGCCCAGTGGTTAGAGCAGCGGACTCGCGGTCATAGGATCGCAGTTTCGATTCCCAGACCGGGCGGTGTGAGTGTTTATTGAGCGAAAACACCTAAAAGCTCCACGAGGCTCCGGCAGGGGATGGTGGCGAACCCTGCTGTACTCTTTCACCACAACTTTCTCTCACTCTTACTTCCTGTTTCTGTTGTGCCTGTAATTCAAGGGGTCAGCCTTGTCACACTGTCACGCTGAATATCCCCGAGAACTACGTTAAGGGTACACGTGTCTATGGAGTGCTCGGCCACTTGCACATTAATTTCACGAGCAGGCTGTTCCGTTGAACGGATCAACTGGAACCCTCGACGTCGTAAGTGACGGAGTGCCAACACACAACCAAGTGGACTAAGTCAAGATTGCTAATTACAAATTAGTTCAATCTACAGCCAGGAGTTTGACAGACATGCTTCCCACTCAGCCAACGGATACTCCACCAATCACAGCTGTGAATGATAAAACCTGTAAATGCTCTTCTTACCTGGAGATTAGCAAACAGTTTTTCAATTCTTTCATCGATGAGGTCCATTTGAATCTTCTGAAACTGCTGCCGACTGGATTCCAACATAAGCTCAAAGAGTGCCGTCATGACATGGTGCAGTCGACAGAACGGAACAAGAGCATCTCCTCGTTCAAGTCGTACTCTCCTTTCAGACACCAACTTCAAGACATACATGAAAGGAATACGAAAGTAGTCAGTTTTACATCCGGAGTAGTATTTGTCAATGACGCTGGCCCATAAGCCACCACAGCTCTCGGCAATGTTCATAAAGACTTTTAATACACCTTCGAAAGATAATTGCTTTATGTCTTCTTTCTCTGAGATGGTAGCTGCGGATTTCCAAACTGGTTTAAGAGAACAAAAAATCTCTTCGGGTTTCATGCATTGGAATCTAAAGTTGAAAAGACTTGTCTCGGCTTTCTTGAATAATCTCCAGAGCTCAGCATCTTCACAAAAAGCCATTCTAAGTATAAAGAGAGAACAGAGGGGTCACAATCAGAATGAGAGCAAGAGGGAGAGAATTTACAAAACAATGTGGTAAGTAGCTTGCTTGCCAACCACATGGTTCTGGGTTCATTTCCACTGCGTGGCACTTTGGGCAAGTGTCTTTTACTACAGCCTCGGGCCGACCAAAGCCTTGTGAGTGGATTTGGTAGACGGAAACTGAAAGAAGCCTGTCGTATATATATATATATATATATATATATATATATGCATGTTTGTGTATGTGTTTGTCCCCCACCAGCATCGCTTGACAACCGATGCTGGTGTGTTTACATCCCCGTAACTTAGCGGTTCGGCAAAAAGAGATCGATAGAATAAGTACTAGGCTTCCAAAGAATAAGTCCTGGAGTCGATTTGCTCGACTAAAGGCGGTGCCCCAGCATGGCCGCAGTCAAATGACTGAAACAGGTAAAAGAGAGAGTAATGGAGTAAGTGGGAGTAATGTATTTGACAGCATAGCTATGTGGCTTGATGGTTAGGGTATTTGACTCACAGTCATAATGTCGTGAGTTCAATTCCTGGCTGGATGTTGCGCCCTGGTAAAAATAAGTAGTACCTGTTATACAAAGGGGCCAGCCTTGTCACATTCTATGTCATGCTGAATCTCCCTAAAAACTGCATTAAGGGTACATGTATCTGTACAGTGCTCAGCTATTTGCATACAAGCAGGCGATTCCATTGATCAGATCAACAGGGACACTCGTTATAACCAGTGGAGTGCACAAAACTGTCCGATGAACGGGAACGTGAAACTCAGAGTAACAGTCTTTTGTTATATTTCTGCTGCTTTTAAATAAAGCATATTACTCTACCTCTGGTATTTGAGTACTCTTTTTTCCACCTTGTTGCACATTTTATGTGCTTACTCCGGTATATATATATCCCATCCATGGAAGGTGAACATTAAATGATGATGATGATGATATATATGAGGGGGCACTTATTTACTTCAGAAATGTCTGTGTATGTCTATATATATATATATATATATATATATATCATCATCATCATCATCATCATCATCGTTTAACGTCCGCTTTCCA
>NC_068993.1:8971395-8978986 GCF_001194135.2 Octopus bimaculoides
CGCTCAAAATGGTGCATCTCATGTGCCACCCGCACAAGAACCAGTCCAGGGGCACTGGCAACGATCTTACTTGGCTTGCCGGGTCTTCTCACGCACAGCCCATTTCCAAAGGTCTCGGTCCGTAGTCATCGCCTCGGTGAGGCCCAATGTACGAAGGTCTTGCCTCACCACCTCAGCCCAGGTCTTCCTGATATATATATATATATATATCAATCATCATCTTCATCATTTAGCATCTGCTTTCCATGCTGGAATGGATCAGACGGTTTGACTGGAACTGGCAAGCCGGAGGGCTGCACCAGGCACCACTCCACTCTGATTTGGCTTGGTTTCTATGGTTGGATGCCCTTCCTAATGCCAACCACTCCAAGAGTGTCATGGGTGCACTTTACGTGTCACTGGCACAGGTGCATTCTACGTTTATATATTATGCATGTACATGTGTATACAGGTATACACACAGGTGTACACACACACACATATGTGACAGACAGTCTGATACACTTAGAGTCACAAAGGAGGAAATTGTATAAGGATTCAAAGATTCTTACCTAAGAATAAAATGGGATACTTGATCCTTCTTAGTCCCTTCAATGAAGCAATCAGAGTCAACTACTAGGCTCAAGTCTTTGACAAGATCAGTCAAAGCCATGAAGTCATCACCAGCACCCAGCACTCGGATGAGAAAGTCCAGGCGTTTGAAAGAAAATTTCTCCAGCTTTTCCAGGGAAATATTTCCAGAAGGAGGTTTTATATAAAATGACATCTGTAAGAAAGAATATACCATAGTGTCACATTTTACACATTGCAAATGAGATATTACCCAGTGAGAGGTAGGATATCACATGATTGACATGAGATATAACACTGTAAGAATGATTCTAACAACTGATACAAGACCATAAATTTGCAAAAAGATTTTCATTTATAAACATTGAATTTTATTTATTTTTATTTTTTTTTACTTGTTTCAGTAATTAGACTATGGCCATGCTGGGGCAAGGCCTTGAAGAATTTTAGTCAAACGAACTGATTCCAGTACTTGTTATTTTTTTTTAAAACCTGGTACTTATTCTATCGTTTTTTGTTTTTTTTCCAACATTAAATTCTGACGTAATCATTGGGACGCCATAGTCTGCGACTCCTTTGCTCTCTCCCACATCCTGGATGCGGAAGTTAATGAAAGGGTCACTGATTCCGTAGCCAAATGGAAGAAAACTCTGAAGTATCGGGACCTAACAGTGAACTATCACTTCCAACCTGTGGCGTTTGAGACGTTCGGAGGGACTGGGTCACCGACCGCGAAGTTCTTGTCAACGTTGGCAGCTCGCTTCACTGCCGTGTCAGGTGATGCCTGTGAGGGCGCTTGGCTTTCCCAGCGCCATGGCCCGTGGTAGTGCGGCGAGCATGCTGGCTTGCTTCAGTAGGTTCCGTTAAACCTTGTGGTGTGCGGCCAGTTGCTGTGATTAAAAAAAAATTCCCAACAAATGGTTTCAATAGTTTTAACAGAAAGAGTTGGAAGAATTTGATGAAAGTACCCGGGTAAATAAATGTTTAATGTTAATTTTTTTTTTAATGACAATTTGTAAATATAATTGAAGTTCGTTTAAAATTTAAAAAGGAATAAATAAATAGTTAGCCCTTCTTTCATAAGTCCCAAGTTACGTTAGTGGCAGAAAAACACTTGAGAATGTGTATCATTTATGATATATGTTTGTCAAGGAAATATGTTGTGTATCATGTGATACATAGTACAGGTAAAACGTTTAAATTACACCTTTTTCCGTTATTTCAAATCACCAGGTAACTATGAAGATCCTCTCCCATAACTATCGCAGTTGAGAAAGATATCTCTACGTTTCTGTATGAGCTAATCTTCTGTTGAAAAACAATTGTTTCACAAGTATTATAAGATGCATTTCAAAACATCATAAAAATGTTCGTACGTACCTTGGAGTTTTGAAGTTTTCAGCTCTCTTCTTAACGACCAAAATAGAAACCTTATGGTCATCTTCGTGCTAAAGAGCGGTCTGAGTCCAGATCTTCCATCACATCACCCATCGCACTTAAATAACTGTCTATTATTGTTGATGATGGTGTGATAAATAAACATTTGGCCAACATTGTGGAATTCGAATTCGCGGCATTGTTACTTACAAACAAGGGGAATAATTCGCGGTATGATAGAATACGGGAATACAGGAATAAGATAGAATACGAGGAATGATTTGTGGTAAAACAGAATACTAGAACACAGGGATAAGACAGAATAAGAGGAATGATTCGAAGTAAGACAGAATACGGGAATAATTGAATATTGAAATGCATAGTATCTAAACTTTAGAAACTATACATTTTAATATTCTATTAAACCAGTGTTTTTCAACCTTTTTTCTTTTTTTAACTTATGATACCCTTTGATTCCTATTTTTTCTTGGATAGACCTATCGAGCCAATCGATGTTGAAAAAATCTTTTATAATTAGATTTCCGTCTACCAAATCCACTCACAAGGCTTTGGTCGGCCCGAGACTATAGTAGAAGACATTTGCCCAAAGTGCTACGCAGTGGGACTGAACCCGGGACCATGTGGTTGGTAGGCAAGCTACTTACCACACAGCCACTCCTGCGCCTATAAAAACAAAACAAAACAAAACAAAAAGAACATTTAAGTTACATGAGATTTATTTAACGGATTAGGTTTGCATTTTATATATCATCAAAGAGGTGATATATATGAAACGATATACATCTGGTGTCAACCGCTCTGAGGGAGTGGCCCGCACCCACCTTGCGACATTAGGAACGCAATTGAGTCATTGTGACAACCACATGGTTCCGGATTCAGTCCCACCAGGCTTAGAGGCAAGGAAATAAGTATTTGGGGTGATTCATTCAATAAAAACCTTCAAGGGGTGCCCGAGTATGGGCGCAGTCCAGTAACTGAATATCAGTAGCGGGGTCTGATTCAAGAACATCAACTCTTCTTTTATTAGTCAACAGTTAATGTTCTTGCTTTTCATTCATTTGCGGAAATTAAAAGATAAAGTCTCGTTGAGTCGTTAGCTTGATTTTGATACTTACAAATTAATGATTATTCTAAATTTATTTTATTAAATTTCTTTTTATCTGCTTAATAAACATTTAAATGTTTTATTATAATTAAAAATAATTTTTAAAGTGGAAAAAAACAATAAACAAACAATACAAGCAACTTCTCGTCGTCGGCAGAACCACATGGTTTCGGATTCAGTCCCACCAGGCTTAGGAGCAAGGAAATAAGTATTTGGGATGATTCATTCAGTTAAAACCTTCAAGGGTGTGCCCAAGCATAGGCGCAGTCCAGTAACAGAATATCTAATTCAAGGACATCAACTCTTCTTTTATTAGTCAACAGTTAACGTCCTTACTTTTCATTTATTTATTTATTATTGACCGAGCGACACCTAGGGACGATTTTAAAAACTAAAGATGTGGTGCGGAAATTAAAAGATAAAGTCTCGTTGAGACGTTAGCTTTTTTCTTTGATACTTACAATGGTTATTAATGATTATTTTAAATTCATTTTATTAAATTTCTTTTTGTTTGCTTAATAAACATTTATGTATTTGGTTATAATTAAAAAATAATTCTTAAAGTTAAATAAAAAACAATAAACAAGCAATATACAAGCAACTTCTCGTCGTCGTCGGCAGAAGTCGGCATCAACAAAATTACCCGCCAACCGCGGTGGAAAGAAAAGCATCAGAGACAACGGGGGAAAAGATCGAGCCGAAAGAGAAGGTATTTGAGAAGACAGGCAAGGACAAAAGACTTCGTAGAACACGGGAAAAAAAAGGAAGACGTAAAAGGAAAAAGTCTGCGTTGTCTTTAACAAAGGATCCTTCGTATATTTTGGCTTTAAACTTCCAGGAATCATGTCGGAATCGGATCAGGAGAATATACCCCAGGAGGAGAATATGGAAGAAGGCGAAGATGTGAGTTGGGTTTTTAATCTATAAAAAGGGGTCTCGCTGTTTTTGATATATTTATTCATTTGATTTTGTTTTTCGTTATTTTTTGGTTTATTCTTGTCGCCATGTGTTGTATTTCTCTGATTTAAGGAAAATGGCGTGTGTGTGTGTATATATTTATATACACATACATATAAATATATATATATATATACATACACACACATAGATATATTTATATTTACATACACATAGATGAATATACTTAGGTACTGTATATATATATATATATATATATATATATATATATACACAGACATAAATATACACACACACAAATATATTTATATATACATACACAAAGATAAATATATTTATATATACATACACATAGATAAATACGTATATAGATAGATAGGTATACACACATATATATTACCAAAGAATGTGTAATCTATATATATATATAAGTTTGTATCCCCTATTCACCATCTTTTTATACGTATCTTTATTAAGAAAAAAGCATGGACTTATTCAGACATCGTAATAATGCGACTGCAAAAAAAACAATTGCCGACGTTTATATCTCAAAAGTGGTTAATAAAGGCAACATTATTAGTATTTCTTTTTGGTTCTTATTTTTGATTACTTAATAATCCTGGTATCCAAAATATGAATCATCATTACCGCCATCACCCCTCCCTCATCATTATCATCATCACCGCCGCTTCCCCCACATCTTTCATTTATAAGAAACTTTACCTCCTACTTCCTTTGTTATTATTTCGTTTGATTTTTGTAATTTTCTACTCGATTAGAAAATCTAAAATGGTTTGTTTATACATACTAATATCTATATATAATTTATTTTTTTATCACATAAGTGATAGATGTTTAATACCATATAGATAATTAGGCGATCTTTCGATACTAATGATTTATAACAAAGGCAAGAATTACGGATTTATTAGGAAAGGCTTATTATCGATTAGCAACTGACTCTTCCAGTTCTTCGTATTGCGGCTAGTTTTGAACTAATTAAATGCCTGAAAGATTTCTATTCTAACAGAGACAAGCTCACAAATTATGGGAGAGGATCCAGTCCTCCCTGCTCCTTATTAAAATCAGTGAAAGGCAAAGTTGTCCTGGGAGCTACATTACTGCAAATCATTTCTTTTTTGTCTCGCGGACGCAATTATCCTTCTTCTTAACTGGATTTTTTTTTTAATAATCTTATTCTAGACACGGCTTATCCCGATCTTCTCTCGTGTATTATGTACCTAGGACGATATTATCCAATGTGTTCCGGAAGTAATTTAAGCGAAGCTTAGCTGCTATTTCTAACAGACCGATGACCGCATAGAGGCTCCCGCGTTCACTCATTAATTTGTGTTTATAAAAATTCCATTTCTAATTGTTTCTCTCAAGATTTTAGTCTGCCCTTTCGGATTTCCTAAAATAAATACTAGCAATTTATAAATAGATGCTATAATTTCCTTACGCGCTAGAAAACATCTAACTATTAATGGTAATTATTTTAATAGAGTAACTGACATGCTGCTGTTTTCTTTTCGAATAAACGGTACCATTCCTCCTGAATTTGGTTAATAATTCCTCGGAAAAGCATCAACGCCACACAATCTAGCTTCCCCTACACACATATATACCTCTGTACATTTGACGTTTTCTTGTCTAATATTCTTTTCTACTCAAGACACGAGGCCCGAAATATTTGGTGAGGTGGGGGGCAGTCGATTAGATCGACCCAGTATGCAACTGGTACTTAATTTATCGACCCCGAAAGGATGAAAAGCAAAGTCGACCTCGGCAGAATTTGAATTCAGAATGTAAAGACAGACAAGCTCTTTCTTGTCTAATATTATCTTTAAGTGTTAATTTGGTAGAAGTTTTTAATCACTTGGTGACCTCTTAAACCCAGTTCACTTGTACCGCTAAAGGTAGCGCGCGCCGCCGCTCTCCTTTCAAACTAAACTTTAAAATATTCTATGGAAATGATCTGCGGTTTACCTGTTATTTAGCCTCGAGTCAGCTCTGATCTAACAGATCTATGGTTAAAAAACACGGACACGGTACTCATGAAGAAGACGCGGGTCCACTCTTCTTCATGAGTGCCAGCACCCCGATGGTACTCATGATCATGAGTACCTAAAAACACTCGAGCCGTGACCACCACGTTTTTTTTTTCCTATTTAGGCGTGTGACTTGAGGGAGATTTGGCTACTGTTTCCGACAGGACGAGAAATCCGTGTTGTTAGATAGTAGTAATAAGGATCAGTAAGGAGACTTCGTCGAAACTGTAGGATACCGGATTAAATAAAAATGCTTTTATTTTCGTCTCTACATTTTTTGAGTTCAGACCCTATGAGATATAATCTGAAATGAATAATATTTGATATAACAGGCTTACAATACAAAAGATTAAATACCTTGTCATTAAAAAGAAATAAGGTCAAGAGTGGGACATTAAATGATAATGATTGGGAAGTGGATTTGTCAAAGGACGAAATACTTCGGAATTTTCCATTTCGTTCTTTTACAGTTTACTTTGCCTACTCCGGCATTCAATCGTTTTTAGTCTCAGATGTGTCATCGCCTTGTCAAGATTCGTTCGCCAGTTTCCGTGTGCATGAGACAGCACGTGTTGTCAACTATAAACACATGAAATATTATCACTAATACAGCTTTTTCTGTGCACACACACACACACACACATATATATATATATACACACATACATACTTCGATGTCTAATCCCAAAGTCCACCCAATAATCTTTGATAAGCACATCGTTAAATGCAATCTGTCTTAAAACTTTCCCCCCCTCTATCTAACAAACCCGTGTTTTAGACTGTTTTCTTTGCTTTTTTTTTTTAAACTGTCTTTTGAGGATAGGGTGCACTATTCTATTGCAATTATATCCACATCTATAGTGCATTTTAAAGGTTTAAGGTGGACACAGTTCGAAGGATGGACGATTGGCCTCGGCTAGAGTTGAATTCATCGGTTCGATGCTCAAATTTTTTTTTTTTTTGCTGAAGGCCAGCAATTTTTAAGCGAAAATGAAAGTCGATCTCGGCGGAATTTGAACACAGAATGTAAAAGTTCGATGAATTGCCTCTAAGCATTTTACCTGGTATGCTAACGATTCTGCCAGCTCACCGCTTAACTTCTTTATAAAAAGTTTGTACCCAGACACAAAGTTGCCCGTCCATTGCAGAAAAGAAGAAAATGTGAGATAGCTCACTAGCTTCGCATTAAGCTGCTTCAGTTGTCGAGGACACCGTGTCAGCATTTTTTATCCCTTTGTCAGTCTACGTTCTTTCCTTTCTTTTTTGCTGTCGGCATTGCTTCAATGTATTCGGGCCTTCTTTTTTTATATATATAAAAACCGGTTTCAATTAGACTTTCTGCATTTCCTCTACCTTACCTATGCAGACACATACAATGTGTGTGTTTTTAATAGCGGTTCTCAATGAGTTTGACATCATGGTGCACTTCTTATGTAAAGTTTAAAAGGAAACTTCGTTATATATAGCTCGGTTCTTATAATCAGTCACTGCCGAACCGCTAAGTTGCGAGGGACTAAACACACCAACACCAGTTGTCAAGCTTTTTGTT
>NC_068993.1:8979078-8985382 GCF_001194135.2 Octopus bimaculoides
GGGGGGGGGGGGGGCAAACACAAACACACAACGGTCTTCATTCAATTTCCGTCTACCAAATTAACTCGCAAGGCTATCGTAGAAGACCCCCATCCAAGGTACCTTGCTGTGGGACTGAATCTGGAATCGTGTGGTTGGGAAGCAAACTTCTTACCACATAACCACCCTTGTTTAGTTTCTCCTCCCTTTACAAACTAATGTTGAATCAGCTTTTCATTTTTTTTTTTTTTTTTCATTGACAGGATGTAGAAGCTGAAGCAGAAGACAGTGAAGCAGAGGAGGAAGAGGAAGAAGAAGCACCTGCTGAAGAGGAAGATGATGAAGAAGAGGAAGAGGACGAAGCAGAAGAGCAAGGTGACGATGATGATGAGAATGAATCTGATCCGGAATATCTGGCAGATGGTGTTAAACCAGTGAAAGCACTCTTACTCAAGCAGCCACCCAAGAAGAATGGACAAGATGCTGAAGCTTACGAAGAACACATTGTACGTGGTCATTTTAATTTCATGTTGTTGTTTTGTTTACTTTCATTTAACATTTTGTGAACCATCGTTAGAGGTCTTTCTATTATCCATTCATTTGATTAACTGCCATTTCCAGTTGTGTTACTATCAGGGTACTTTTGTCTGGCAATACCAAGGCAAATTTCTTGCCAAAGTATGTGTGTGTGTGTCCAAGCAGGATTCTCAATGTGTCGTGATTTTAGGTGCAAGCATCAACCACAAGGTTTTGGATTCAGTCCAACTGCAGCACCCAGGGCCAGTGTCTTCTGCTATGGCCCCTGGCCTATTAGAGCCTTGTGAGTGGATTTGGTAAAAGGAAACTACATGTGTGTGTCTCCATGTCTTGATATAGCATGGGTAGTTGCATGCGAGTGTTGTTGTCAGTGCCATTGCCAATCTTCTGTGAAAACATGTGGCCATGCGGAAATATTGCCTTGCTTAGAAACAGGTGAGTGGTGGCTACAGGATAGCATCCAGCCATAGAAAATCTGCCTCGACAAATTCCGTCAGACCCATGCAAGCATGGAAAAATGTATATTACGATGATGGGGGTATATATATCATTTAACATCCTCGTTCCATATTGGCATGAGCTGGAAGGTCTGACAGGAGCAAGATGCTCCAAGGACTGCATCATTCTCCACGATATACTTTGTCTGGTAGAGAAGCAAGGCCTAGACTTTTTACTGTTGTGGAAATTATTGGTGATAATTCTTCTTCAAAGTGACGAGTGAAGTTGCAGTTTGGGTGAACAAATGCAGTAGTTGAGATAGGCCTATGTTGTCGACTCTCTCTCTCTCTCTCTCACCTTTTTTTCTTCCTTTATGATTCTGTCCATTAGTTTGCATGTAATTGTTACTCTTGAATTGTGTATGCAATTATTTATTTTTGTTCAGGAGCCCGATTGGAGGGTAAAGTTGAATACAGAGTGGCCCAGGTCTAAGAAAGTTGATAGGAATATTGTGGTATACCCCTGGTGGTCAGCTATCATAGGGGAGACTCCCCTCTAGATTAAGTTAATAGGAAATTTAAATTCTAAATCAGAGTGAAAAGTAAGATGTACAGAATATTTAATATTTCTTTTTTTCTTTACACATTATAAAGATCTTACAGTTTTCAAAAAAGTTGATCTATCTTCGTAAACTTTCTCTGTAGTCTGTGTGGGTTGAATAGAAACTGTTACTTCTGAGCTAAGTTGACTGGATGTTTTTTTAACCTGCAGTTTTGTTACAATGTTTGTTTCAGCAAGCCGACAGGAGTAACCGGTTCGATTTCTTGCTGAAACAAACCGAGCTTTTTGCTCACTTTATGTCAACTGGTGGCCAAGGTGGAAAAGGCCCATCGAGTCCCCTTAAAATGAAACCTGGCCGTCCACGGCTGAAGAAAAATGACGAGAAAAGCAAGCTGGTTGCCATCGGAGAGTAAGTTTCGATTTTACTTTAATACATTTGTGTGCGTGTGTTTTTTTTTTTTTTTTTGTGTATTTACTAACGTTTTACTACTACTTGTTGGGTGATTTCAGTTAAGTTTGGTTAATGTGAATTTTAATGATTTATCTTGCCAATAAATTAAAGGTTGCAGTTACTAGTGAACAATTGTGATGTGTTCAGCTGTAGTGTATTACTGATTTTTATTGTTTTTTTTCCCCCATTTATGTTTTCAAGTTGTGAACATTTTGTGTAAATCGATAAGTCAAAGGCATAAGCAAGCATAAAGAATGTTGGGCTTTCAGTTACAACTGTAACTTGGTAGTTCTCTAAGCATGTGAAGTATGAGTTGCGTCTTTGTTCTGGAAAATGTGATGGGTGGGGATAGATGTCGAAGATCCATTAAAACGTTTGAGACAGCCTCCTCCTCATGCTAGCATGTTTACTATCTAAGAGCTTCTCTCTTTCATTTTGTTTGCTCTTTTGTCATCATTCGTAGACTATTGTGGAAAACATGAGCCAAAACTATCTCCAATGATATTTCCATTAAACATGGCAGCAGGAACATGATCAAAGACTGGATTGTTCTAGGATTGAAAAGATGAAGAATTTAGGTGGCAAAAAGAAAAAATATAGTTAATGAATTGTACAGTCGTGAGTTTAATCAAATACTTGGTGTCTATATATAAAAGTATGAATGTGTATATCTGATTTTTTTTCCATGTTGGTTTGGATTGAATGTGTCTGTTCCAACACAACATCTTGCCATTTTTCAAAGTCTTTCATTACCTGAATAACTTGACAACATTTCCAATCCCTGCCGGGGTCTATGTCATGGTTTTTTAATGGCTGGAGATCCTTCCTAATGCCAACCACTTCACATTGTTGACCGGGTACATTTTATTGGGTCACGGGTACCAGAAAAGTTATCCACCTGGACAGAAGCATGACCTCCACCATGTATCCGTTTTTAAGATACTTGTGTGCACTTAATATGTATTTATGTATATCTTGGCTGTGTTCATCACTTTCTCATCTGGATGGACGTTTGCTTGCAGTGAAACTAGTATTTACTTTGCTGCTTGCAGCCTGATATCAATGCAGTTTCTTCATCTCCATCTGACAAGACTGTCTGATCTATAAGGCAGCGAACTGCATAAAGTCCTAGAGTTGGCTTTGGAACCACATCAGATAATTTGTTCAAATGAACTAAACATTGTTTAGCCCAAGTCGGCACTGAACAGGCAAGCCTACGATCATTGGTATTCCAGCTATAACCATCCTCTCTTTTTCTCTCTATTCTTAATTTGCGAATATAGTAGGAGATAATTTGAAGGAAATTTGGCTGCTAACTTTAGTAGGTTGAATAACCTCATAGAAGCTTTTCTTCTGTTGTCTTGTTACTGAAGTAGTTAGAGCATTAATAGGCTAGCCAACTTGTTTGGGCAGATAATCATACAATTTATTTAAAATGAAAATATATTAGCCCAGCAGTTAAGAATCCTGTAGCTAACATGCTTTGAATAGTTCAATTTTTTTTAATTTTATTTTTTATGCATTAGACTTTTCTTATTGACTATCTTAAATTTTCAGCCTTGCTGAAGGGGGTAGGGGGGTCTCTTTTCAAGTGTTTTTCAACGAAAATTTTGTTTTTATATTTGATAATTGTTATTTGGTTTGTTGCAAGTCGGGGTTGAAAGAAACAAAATTGTGAATTGTGTGTATTTATTACTTTTCTGGTAAAAGCTAGATTCCTCCACAGAAAAATACTTAGGAATTGCATATTTTGTTTTTTTGTTTTTTTTAAATTTTAGTTGTCATTTTTATTATTATTCATGTCGGGGGATATTTTAGTGTATTCATAGAACAATTCACCACATTCAGTTTCTGATTGTTTCAAACATAGCTCCGAACCACTGTACAATCTTTAGGAATTGCCTGGCAGTCAAGTCTGTTTCCTCCTGACAAAATGCCATGCAGTAATTAATTTAGCTCCTTTATGTTTTGAGTTCAAATCCTGCCAAAGTCGACATTGCCTGTCATTCTTCTAGGGTCAGTTAAAATAAAGTATCGGTCAAGTATTTCTATCCCACGAAAATGTGTGGCAGCCTTGTGCTAAGTTAAAAACAAGATTGTCCTTGCTATTAGTAGTTAATTTGTTGTTTTATAGCTATTAACTTTTGAATGCATGCATGTTGCCTAGGCTTTTGATAAAGCATGAAATCTCTTCCATTTTGGGTGAAAAAAAAATATAATTCAACCAAATACAAAATTAAAATGTTTATGTGCAGTCCACTTGCAGTGACTGAATGGTCAGCTTTTGTCTAAAGACCTGAAGAAAATGAACTCAAACCCAATCTTGCATTTTTTTTTTTTTTTTTTTTTCCTCTCGTTAAATACATGTTCAGAAAAACCTGCTGTGCTGTTTAGACAGTGAGACGAAATGCTTAATGAGCCTCTGAGGTTGAAATTAAGATTTTTTGATACAATGAAGAAGTTTTGCTGATTTTCAAGGAAAGTAAATTTGAATACCAACTGAAATGTCTTTTAATCTTGGTTCCATTCTTATTGTTATCTTTTACATCTACATTTTTTTGCTGAGGAATGTTGTTTTATCCAGTCTTCTGGAAAAAAAAAAATAACATTCATGGTTGAGTGATTTGTGTAAGCAAGGGTACTTGGTTTTTAAAATATTTCCTTTAAATTCACTTAACCCTTTAGTATTTAAACCAGCCAGATCTGGCCTCTCACACCTACCCTTCAATGTCATTTTAAAACTAAACAATCCCATCATCGAAATGTCAAAGCTACAAGATAATGCATGATTAATTCAAAACAATCATCGTCATCATCATCATCGTTTAACGTCCGCTTTGCATGCTAGCATGGGTTGGATGATTTGGCTAAGGACTGGCAAGCCAGAAGGCTGCATCAGGCTCCAATCTGATCTGGCAGAGTTTCTACAGCTGGATGCCCTTCCTAACGCCAACCACTCCAAGAGTGTAGTGAGTGCTTTTACGTGCCACCGGCACGAGGGCCAGTCACACCACAGAGTAATCTAAAATGTTAAAACTCTTCTCAAGTAGTTTTGTCTTGCTCTGTATCAAAATGTTATTAGTTTTAATGAAAAGAATGATGCTGGTCTAAGAGCTCTCAGATGTAAGTCTCTCATCATTTAATGACCTATAATTTTATGTCATTATCAATTCTGTTGCAGACACTGAAAACTGCTTCTCTTTGGACTTCACTTTTACAATGTTCCTAGTAATAGCATCTCTTAAATCCATTCTTGGTGTACTTTTCATTGTGGTTAGACCTTGTGTTTAGAATAAAACCATAACATTTTGGTTCAAGTGGAGTCTCTGTTTTTTTTGTTTTTTTATGCCAGAACATGGAAAACAATGAATGCAAGAGCTGTAAACTATCTCAGCCGATCAGCTTCTGATTGTTATTCTTTGCTATTCCATTCTTGTATGGATTTGATGGGTCATCTCCAGAAGACCATCTTGCTACTATTTGCAGTCTTCTGTCACCTCTTTTCTTGGGTTAAGCATTCTGAGAACAGACATCATCACTTCCTCCCATCTCTTCTTTGGTCTTCCTCATCTCTAGGATTCCCCTACTTGGATTGTACGTCTTTTTTTTATTCAATTGTCGTCCTCCATTCCTTTCCAATCATTGGATAATGTGGATCATGTACCAATATGTCCATGCAAGTGCAGTCTCCCCTTCTGCAGCTGATCCTTTATAACCTACTCATTTGTGGTCCATCATTTATTTACGCTAACATCTGACATGAATATTTAAATTTATTTTGTAAGATTTTCGACATTAGTCTATATACACGTATATGCTAAATTTAAGAAAGGATACATAAATACATTCTACCAAAAAATGAAGAGAGAAATGATTATGTAGAAAAAATAGAAGCAAAATATTAATTTTGATGTGTAATATGTTTACATATCTCCATTTGGATTTTCTATTTTTCTAAAAAGATCATTTGTTCCTGTGACCAAACATAGTGAAATGAGACAGTAATGAAACTTGGTCTTTCAGATTGGTGTGATGGACTCTTAATTTTCAGAGACTTGAGTTCGAAACCTGCTTGAGTAATGGTGTTATTTGTATAAATAGTTCTGTTATGTGTTGTTGGAAGTGATTTTATAGAGTTGAATATATTCATTTCTGTGGGTCACTTTTGTGTTGTGTAATTTTATGTACAATCAATCAGTAAAGTTCCCCACCCAATCAATACATTGTTGTCATTGTTCTGTGTATGGTTAATACCTATCTCCTGCAACTCCTTTATAGTGATTTAAACAACTGTATATATATATATATATATATATATATATATATATATATATATAT
>NC_068993.1:8985432-8992160 GCF_001194135.2 Octopus bimaculoides
TATATATATACAGTTTATATATATATATATATATATATATCGACTTTAAATAGAGCTCAAAACTGATCCATTGAAAATACTTTATTATAATAATAATAATGAAAATGACCTATGAACATTTCGATGCAATATCCAGAACAATTCATACATATTATAAAATATTATAAAATATGGGATACCACATCTCATCGGGGCCTTATTATTATTATTATTATTATTATTATTAGTAATATGCAGACAATAAAAATATATATATATTCTTGTATATATTTGGTCATTTCTGTCATGTGTATTGTCTCTCTCTCTCTCTTGTAATTAATGAGACCAACAAAAATTGTTGAACTTCCAGTTCTTTATATGCTTGTCAGATATGTCACAAGACGTGTGTGTGTGTACGTGTATGTACTGGAAAAAGATTAATGTTTCTGTGTCTGTAATAGATCTTTGTTGTTCCCACCATTCCAAAGTTTTCATGTGAAATGTTTCATTTATAAAATAGAAAATATTTCTTTCTATGACAGTGAAAAGAAACCAAAGACTGATGCTGTAAAATCAGATGCCCCAGAAGAAGAGTAAGTGCCATGTATGGTCCCATACAGTTTCCCTATTACTGCAGTGTTGTCCTAGTTGTATATATGGTCAGTGGAGTCCCCACCAACCACTGCAGTGTGATCTATACAGTTCCCATGTATGAAATTGTATAGTATTTTCGACGAATACGGTGTTGTTTTCATCATTCCGTATATGGTGAATTTAGTTGTCATAGTTACATTTATAATCACTACAGCTCACCTGTCATTGTAATGTTGTCGTAGTCACATGTGTGATCAGAACAGTTCACCTTCCACTGTAGAAAAGTAGTAGCTCCATATTTCTCACTCCTACATAAACCATTCCAATGCTGCTGTCCCAAATTTCTGGTCATTTCATCACAACCCTTCTCCGTAGTGTTTGGCTTTGAAGTCATTTTATCGTTCAATGCTTTTCTCTACAGTTCTACCTTTTGAACATCATTTTCTTAAGTCATTTATCCAAACAGATTATTGTCTTATTTCACTGCTTTATTTTATTATTTTTTTTTTTTTAATGGAGGAAGGGTTAATTTTTTCTATATAGTCATAGTTGTCTTTCTTTATTAGAATTTAAAAAAACTCATCTTTTTTTTTTTTTTTTTGCATTGATTAGGTTATATCGATTGTGTTTCTCATCATTTCTATCTTTTTCTTTTTTTTTCTTTTCACTAATGACCTTAATTATATCAAAAGCTAGAATCAATTGTTTATTCAGCTGTCATTTCTTTACAAACTCAGCAGATATATTGAAAGACATGTTATGTATGTGTATGTATTGAGAAAAAAAAAACAAAATCTAAAAAGTGAATGTTTCCATGTTTGTTTGTGATAGATCTTTGTTGTTTACATTTGAAATGAATGCTTTGTTTATAAAATAGAAAATATTTCTTTCTATAACAGTGAAAAGAAACCCAACGCTGATGGTGTAAAATCAGACGCCCCAGAAGAAGAGTAAGTGCCATGTATGGTCCCATACAGTTTTCCCTATCACTGCAGTGTTGTGGTAGTTCTGCATCTGTATATGCTCGATGCAGTTCACCTACCATTGCAGTGATGTTATCGTAGGTTCTCTATGTGGTCAGTACAGTTTCTATACCACTTCAGTGTTGTCGGTAACTTCTATGGTCAATGTTGTGTCTCTTCTTTTTATACCACTCATTCTAATGCTGTTCTCTCATATTTTTCTGGTCATTCCATTGCAACCCTTCTCTGCAGTGTGTGACTTTTTACATAAAGTTACTTTATCAACTACTATTTTTCTCCACTATTCTTACTTTTAGTGCCAATTTCTAAAGTCACTTTCATACAATGTAACAATGTAGAGATATTGTCTTAGTGGTTTAGTTGTACATTTTTTTTTCTTTGATTGGGAATGGGGGAGAATTTTACTATAGTTTCCTCTTTAGTCAACCATGCTTTACTAATCTAATTTTTAAAGAACTGTGTCTATATTGTATATATTTGGTTATTCCATGATTTCTGTCTTAGCTCTATCTTTCCAAAGTGACCTACTCTTAGGCATCAAAAACTGGGCTCAATTATTCAACTTTCATAAGTTTTGCTTTTGAAATCTTTTCTTGATTGTAAAATAGAAATAGTTATTTCTCATGATTGTGGAAAAGAAGCACAAAGACTGCTACAGTAAAATCAGAAGCCTCAGGTGAAGAATGAGTTCTGTATATGGTCAATACAATTCACCTACCTCTGCAGTATTGTTACATCTATACGTATGGCTAATACAGTTTACCTACAACAGTAGTGATGTTGTTAGTCCATTAACCACTGCAGTGTTGTCATGGATATGAGTATTTTCAGTATAGTTACTAAAAAGGTACAATGTTCTCTTAGCTAATATATAGTTAATACAATTTCTTAATCTCTGCAGTAGTTTAAATTACTGCAACTCTTTCTCTATAATATACATGTTTTTTTATATATGTGGTCACTTCTATTGTGTTACTTCTATCTTTTACTAATTACCAATTCTTATACATCAAAAAGCTGGAATCAATTGTTCAACATCCAATTTCCTTTACATCCTTGACAATTATCTCGGTAGGCATGAATTATTAATTTTTTTTTTTTTTTCTGCTTCCATATTTGTTTGTACTAGATCTTTGTTCCTGCCACTTTTTCCAATGTTTTGTTTGTAATGCGAAATATTTCTTTCTATGACAGTGAAAAGAAACCAACGACTGGTGATGTAAAAACAGATGACCCAGCAGATGAGTGAGTAAACCTTGTCCCAAAAAAAAAAAAAAAAAAACAAAATAGAATGAAATCGGAACTTCCATCATCAAATATTCTTAATGGCAACTTTATTGCAGTTGATGCTACGCTACCTTCGTGAATTTATTCTCCTTCTCAACAGATTAATGATCTTATATATATATAACATCAGATTTTAAGATCATTAATTCATATGGAAGCAATTATTATTTGATTTGATTTTATTTATTTTTTAATATAGAAGTACAAGACAGACCGAAGTCAAAGAATATACTTTGCTGGATTGTGTGTACATTTGTTGTTCATTTAAGCTTTTCATAGTACCTGAACTAATTGCTCAGTCTAGGAACCTTTATATAAGGCCATATATAATAGTACCCACTTATTCTGTACACCTGAAATTTCTGCGTTGTAATAGTGTGTATAAGGTTGATAACTAAAGTGTGTCTAGTGGTCAGAGAATGTGGCACTAATAGTCCAAGGTATGCTGTGGACTGCCTGTTGTGTGTGAGAGAGAGCTTTTGTCTCTGTGCAGGCTGGTGTGCATGTACACTCATATATGTATATATATACACACACAAACACAAACACGTCTGGTGTTAGTCTTAGTGGTTTTGAAAACAAATTATCGTTTTTACGTCTGCTATTTTCCATGCTAGCATGGGTTAGAAGAGTACGCTTCAGCACAGCGTCTCACCCCCTTACGCTATAAAATTTCATTTTGGTTTTGAATTCTAGCTTTTGCTGATTGAAAGACTGTTGACTGTTGTTGTCAGACCACTTTTGGTTGCAACAAGATTTACCATTTTGCATGCTTCCATGGCATTGTTTACTTTTCTGCCAAATTCTGTGTGTAGTTTTCGCTCCTGCATTCTTTCTTTCACCCATTTTTATTTTTGTTTTTTGTTTTTACTAATTTTTCAGATTTCTAAAATTTTATTTTGGTTAGCATTATTATTGTGTTACATTGCATTTCATTAACAATTTAATCTTTGTTCTTGTACTTCTCTATCTATCTATATATGTATATGTGTGAAAATATATATATATATATATATATTCTCACAACAATTATCTTGCATGTAGTTCTTATTGAATGTGTAAGTTGTCACGTCATAGTGTGTGTTTGTGTATGTATATATGGGTATGCATGTGTGTGTACACTTATGTCTACACATGCTTGTGTGTGTGTGTGTGTGTATAGATATTATAATGTTTATATACATACACATGATCCAGCAGGGAATTTTGATAGTTTTGAATTTTCAAATGCTGTCAGGGAGTGTGCAAACGAAATACTGAAGAATATTACGGCTATTAGGAAGGCTGCAAAGAATTGTTGTTATTCTGCATCAAGACGTGTCTCTACACTGTGTAATTCAGATAATAATGTGCAAAGAATATTGCATTTTGAATTAAATTCTCTTATTCATAGAAGTATAAATTATACAAAAAAAAATTGAATCCATATGATAGAGGAAAGCCAGAAAAAGTTTGCGGAAATTATTTCTCATGAGCAGTAAAGTGCCTTTCTAGCTGTTAGGTAGCATAAATGGGCAAAATATATGCTACTAGTGGCACAGCAGTCCACAGTAGCTTTATGAGTGTTGCCTTCACTGTGAATGAATGTGTAACAATGTGGTGCTGTGACGTAAACATTAGTGTGAAAGACTGGTGTCTCTTTGAAGAGGGCAGACACATTGTGACTGAATTCTCATCATTGTGTGATTATGTTGTGTCAAATTGTGCCAGCTTCTTTTCCCCAAAATTGAATAGATTTGGCATTAATGTTGTTGTTGGCACTCCGTCGCTTACGACGTCGAAGGTTCCAGTTGATCCGATCAACAGAACAGCCTGCTCGTGAAATTAACATGCAAGTGGCTGAGCACTCCACAGACACGTGTACCCTTAACGTAGTTCTCGGGGATATTCAGCGTGACACAGTGTGACAAGGCTTACCCTTTGAACTACAGGCACAACAGAAACAGGAAGTAAGAGTGAGAGAAAGTTGTGGTGGAAGAGTACAGCAGGGTTCGCCACCATCCCCTGCCGGAGCCTCGTGGAGCTTTAGGTGTTTTCGCCCAATAAACACTCACAATGCCCGGTCTGGGAATCGAAACCACGATCCTATAACCGCGAGTCCGCTGCCCTAACCACTGGGCCATTGTGCCTCCACTGTGGCATTAATACACAAGATGAAGCACACAGCCATGCAGCAAGAGCTTCTATGGACATTAGAATTGAAGAAATGTTTTTCAACCATGTCATGTCACAGTGCGATGACACGTAGCCTGCCTGCTCAGTTGTCTGATACTTCCGTTTCTGATGAGCTGCCACAAAAGGAAAATGCTCAATATTCC
The DNA here is from genome assembly GCF_001194135.2 of Octopus bimaculoides. Classification (NCBI taxonomy): domain Eukaryota; kingdom Metazoa; phylum Mollusca; class Cephalopoda; order Octopoda; family Octopodidae; genus Octopus; species Octopus bimaculoides. Next base: position 8,990,594 of record NC_068993.1, read on the forward strand.
TCACATATCAGACAAATTGAAAGCTGCTATTTTGGGGGCAAAACCTCATTACATGACACAATAAATACCTGGCTACAGTGTATGCTTGCAGAAGAATGGGTAAACGTTTGGTTGGCAATATTCTAAAGACTAAATCCTGCGCAAAATCTGCCTTGCCTTTCTTCCTTTCGGGGTCATCAATATAATCAACCAATCCTTTCCCTTTAAATTGATGGCCCAGTGCCAAAATTTGAAGCAATTTTAAGGACTAATGAACAGTTACTTAGGTGTTATTTATGTGCTTGTAAATGGCACCCATTATTTTGTACATTCAGACAATAAAGTTGATAATATCTTCTATTTATTTACTACCATTTATAGGTTGTCAGATTTCTATGCTGGACCCTGTGTGTGTTTATACATATATATATATATATATATATATATATATATGTATGTATGTATGAGTGTGTGTGTAAAATGTAAATTATAAGCTGTTTGTCAACTAGTTTCTATTAGAAAATATGAGATTTATTTATAATTTATTCAATTTTCATTATTACGTTCCGAGTTCATATTCCTGCTGGGCTCAACTTTGCTTTAAGTGATCGTTCCCTCCCTCTGATGTTAGTAGTATCATCATTATCATAGCAGTGGAGATGTGGAGGCTGTAGACAGTAGTTCTAGTTTGGCTGTGTCTAATTCAGAACTCTACTGCTCTTAAGTTTGACTTTTGTCTCTTCAGCACAATGTGAAATAAGTAGCAGTAATATACTGAGGTAGGACGATTGATATAAAGCTAATTTGTCTCACAAAATAATGTTGGCCTTGTGCCTAGTCAAAAGAATCAATTCTCTGTCACTTATTCTATTAGGTGAAAATCTTGAATATTAATTACAAATCAAAGAATTGTTGTTGCTGTTTAGTCTCAAATCAGCTTTGGTTGAACAGGCCTGTGGTCAAAACCTGGAACAGTCTTAACCATCCTGGGTCTATTTTTTTCCAGGAATATTGTACACTGATCCACTTTATCCAGTGGTGGTAAGGAATGGATTATGGGATATGTTTGGCTGCTATGTGTAGTGGGGTCAAGCAACCATGCAGAATCTTCCTCATTGGCTTGCAAATTCAGGAATGATTCTACCTGGATTTGATGACTTTATTACACAAGACACCTGAAAGGACAAATTGATCACCTTCACTGGTTTTAATGCCAGTTTTAAAACTGACTTCATAGTATCATACGTTTGCACCTTTAACTTCCTTTTTTTTTTTTATACCATGCTAGCATATGTTGGGCAAAGGCATTTTGTAGGCACATCGTTTTAAAGCTGAACACTTTCCCTGTTGCTAACCCTTGGCTATTTTACAAGTAAAGGATTTACACAGCTTCAAGGTGATTAGTCTTACTCTTTTACTTGTTTCAGTCATTTGATTGTGGCCATGCTGGAGCACCGCCTTTAGTCGAACAAATCGACCCCAGGGCTTATTCTTTGTAAGCCTAGTACTTATTCTATCAGTCTCTTTTGCTGAACCGCTAAGTTACGGGGACATAAACACACCAGCATCGGTTGTCAAGCGATGTGGG
>NC_068993.1:8992173-8996200 GCF_001194135.2 Octopus bimaculoides
CACAAACACACACACACACACACACACATACATATATACGACGGGCTTCTTTCAGTTTCCGTCTACTAAATCCACTCACTGAACCCGGAACCATGTGGTTGGTAAGCAAGCTCCTTACCACACAGCCACTTCTATGCCTATTGATTCTACTCACAATTCAGTGTTCAGCCAGGGGTTATCAAAGATACCTGCCCAGAGTGCCATGCAGTGGGACTGAACCTGAAACCATATAATTGTGAAGTGAACTTCTTAACCGCACAACCATTCCTGTGTCTTTACCATAGCCTACCTTATTATTAGTTATAGGTTCCAGAAAAGCTATTTCGATTGCATGCTGCTCTACATGTCTATAAGCTCAATCTTATTACTGAGCCAATGTGGAAGCTTAAACTGCAAATTCTTCTAAAACTAGCAGCCAAATTTCCCCACATCTTCATCATTTAACATGTGTTCTCCATGCAGGCATGGGTTGGACGGTCTGACAGGAACTGCCTACACTCCAATTAGGTGTTTTTGGCATGGTTTCTATGGCTGGATGCCCTTCCTAATGCCAACCACTTTAGAAAGTGTACTGAGTGCTCTTTACATGGCACCAGCCCGGGTGATTTATGCATGGTACAGGTGCATTGCACCAGTACCCACAAGCCTGCTATACAAGGACCTTTCAACTTAGAGGGGGACTTGGATTTAGGGCCCATGGCTATAAAGGGCTACCATTGTGAAAAATTAGAAGACTGTAGTCCTATGTACACTGTGCCAGAAAGAAAAAGATGGGGTTGGTTATGGTTAGAACAGGTTTGATCATAGATTTGCTGTGAGGACTGACCTGGACTAAACGACAACAATTTTATTGTGAGTAACAAAATTAATTTTTCTTTGGTAAAGTAAGATATGTAGTAGGCAACTGAGGGGTCCTGTATGTTGTCACTCAAACCTGCTAGAAATAGCAGCCAAGTGTCCTTCGAATCAATCCTACTTTTTTGAAGAAATTTTCCATTCTGAGATAAATGGACATGTGCATATCACTAAGTGGGTGAGGTGCATTAATAAGTAAGAGTTAGGGCAAATGAAGAAATTATTAACATTTAGTTGAAAATATACTAAAAAAAAAACATTAACTTTGAGTTAACATTTTAATGCTCTCTGCATTAAATATGTTAACACTAATTTAACTGTTATCTTTTCATGCAGATGGCGCCTCTGAGTTTTTGTTTTTATATTCTAGAGAACTCTATTTTTCTATGCCAACCAGTGATACCTGCATTAAATATGTTAACACTAACTTAATTATTGCATATGTTGGCTGACTTTCCATAAAAATACCTTGTCAGAAATATTGCGTGTGGACTTAAGTCTTCATTATTATTTTTTTATTATTATTATTTCTGTGTTTTGTTGTCTATCAGTTTAATTGGTGTATTGATCATAAGAAAATCTCATACCTAGGGAGTGCTGCGTTTTATTCCCTTCATTTCATTTTATTTGATTTTATTTTGCAGCCATCGTCACCGACGTACAGAACAAGAAGAAGATGAAGAATTATTGATAGAAAGCAAGAAATCAGTCAATGTTGAAATTAGATTTGAAAAATCTCCATCTTGTAAGTTTTATTGTGTTTGCTGTCTTTATATTCTAGTGCCATGTAGAAAGCACCCTGTACACTCTGTAAAGTGACTGGCGTTAGGAAGGGTCTCTAACTGTAGAAGCCTTGCCAAAACAGACAACTGGAGCCTGGTGCAGCTCTAGCCTTGCAAACTCCTGTCAAAGCATCAATCCTGTGCCAGCATGGAAAACATGTTAAATGAGGATGAATAACGATGTGGCTGTGTGGTAAGAAGCTTGCTTCCCAACCACATGGTTCTAGGTTCAGTCCCAGTGCGTGGCCCCTTGTACAAGTGTCTTCTACTATAACTTCAGGTCAACCAGAGCTTTGTAAGTGGATATAAGATATAACTGAGAGAAGTCTGTCGTGTGTTTGAGTCCTTGTCTTGATATCATGCAACAGTTTAAAATAAGTTTCACTGTCATACAAGCTGTGCCCTTTGTTCCCAGTATTCCATGAAAGCGTTTCCAGCTGTAGAAAATCTGTCTCAACAAATTCCAACTGACCCATGCGAGCATGGAGAAGTAGACTTTAAATCGATGATGATGACATTGACAACAATTACGTATGACATATATATATATATATAACATTGTCTTTTTGTTTTTAGATGTTCACAATGGTGAGTTGAGAGATTATCAAATAAGAGGATTAAACTGGATGATATCACTGTATGAACATGGTATTAATGGTATTTTGGCTGATGAAATGGTAAGTTGATGGTTTTTGGCATCGGTCTGTACATTTAAACCTTTTTGATACCAAATCACCCGAGACTCCTTGTGGTTCTGTGATATGAATGTCCTGTCTTAAAGTAGTCCAAATGAAAATCTTGCATCAAAATTTCATGTTAATCTATGTTCCTGCACCACCTAGATAATGGTCATTTTACTAAATTCTTCTTTTCAAAATTAGTTCAAAGGTAGTTTTATTTCAACAAAATATGGTAACAAAAAGATATTGGAAGATGTGCACGAATTTTTAGTTAACCCTTGTTTCATGTGTTTTAGATAATTGAAAGTTTTTCCTTTCATAAGTCCCAAGTTGCTCTAGTAGTTGTAAAAAAAAAAATTGGGTGTGTGTATCATATATGGTGCCTGAATGCCAGGCAAATACATCCTGTGTATTACAAGTGAAACAAAGGGCAGGACAACCTGGCTGCAACCACCTCTGGCTCTGTAGTTCAAATGTCATGTTTTCAAAGGTTCTGAATTAAAATCTTCCTCAAAACCTTAGTCACAATTTATGTTCCTAACACTAGCTTAATGACAACTAAGTTATTTTACTAATTTCTTTGTTATATTTAAAATTAATTAAAAGAAACACAGAGCATCTCAACAGAAATAGGGTAACAAAACGGTTAAAGTATGTGTTTGTATTTGTGTTGTAGTCTGCTATTTTATATTTTGTTTAGATTGAATAAAATTGATTGGTGTTCTGTTTTTATGAAAACCTACATGAACATTCTTAGTTATAATACTCATCATAATATATTTGTTATCATGTTTAAGACTTTTACTAGTTCCAGTCATTGATTTTATTTTGTAGGGTCTTGGAAAAACCTTACAGACTATCGCTCTGCTCGGTTACATGAAACATTATAGAAATATTCATTCACCACATTTAGTAATTGTCCCAAAGTCAACTCTGGCAAACTGGGAAAATGAATTCCTACGTTGGGTCCCTTCCATCCGAGCTGTCTGTTTGATAGGAGACCAAAACCAGAGAGTGAGTATACCATCTCTGTTTTTCCATCTTATTTCGAAATATATCATTAGATATCTGTTTATGCCTGTGAATTACATCATGACCTTGATCTCCAGTTTGCTCATCGTTAACTATTGTATATTCCAGGCCACTTTTATTCGTGATGTATTGATGCCCGGTGAATGGGATGTGTGTATTACATCTTACGAAATGGTTATCAGAGAGAAAGCAGTTTTCAAAAAATTTAACTGGCGCTATCTCGTGATAGACGAAGCCCACAGAATAAAAAATGAAAAATCGAAGGTAATTTTTATTTTGTTTTAAATTAGCTTAAAAGCTGCATTCCATGTGGACTCTTGAACTAGCTCCTGTGGCAGACTACCTGGGCTGGTTGGGCCCAAAACTAAAATGAACAATAATAATAATGCCTTTGTTGGTCCCTTACCAATATGGTATTACTTTAATTTCAGTTTCTTACCCTAACCCTAACCCTATCATCATCATCGTTTAACGTCCGCTTTCCATGCTAGCATGGGTTGGACGATTTGACTGAGGACTGGTGAAACCGGATGGCAACACCAGGCTCCAGTCTGATTTGGCAGAGTTTCTACAGCTGGATGCCCTTCCTAACGCCAACCACTCAGAGAGTGTAGTGGGTGCTTTTACGTGTCACCCGCACGAAAACGGCCACGCACGAAATGGTGTCTTTTATGTGCC
>NC_068993.1:8997585-9016906 GCF_001194135.2 Octopus bimaculoides
ACTAGAAATAAGGCATCAGTAGTGCTTTTACCTGGCACGAACCCAAACTGCATCTCATCTAAATTGATTCGCTCCCTAATTAGTTGGGCTATGACCCTCTCTGTAACTTTCATAACCTGATCTAACAGCTTGATGCCTCTGTAATTATTTGTATCTAAAGCGTCCCCTTTACCTTTGTAGCAGTTGACTATGATGCTGCTACACCAGTCATAGGGTATGACTCCTTCGTGTATCACCTGGTTCGTAATACGGGTGACTAGGCTATAGCCAACACTGCCAGATATTTTGAGCATCTCTGCAGTGATTCCTGATGGGCCGGGGGCTTTCCCGGTCTTCATACTCTTAATTGCTTTATCTACCCTGGTACTATCAACTATGTTTTTTTTTAATTTATTATCTTCTTTAGAAAATATATATGCATAAATGTTTTGTTTCCAGCTTTCAGAAATTGTGCGTGAATTTAAATCCACAAATCGTCTCCTGCTGACTGGCACCCCACTACAAAATAACTTACATGAACTTTGGGCTTTATTGAACTTCCTGTTACCTGATGTATTCAATTCATCAGAGGTGAGTTCTTGGGTTTTATTTGATTTCATTTTAACACAAGATTCATCAATCTATCTCTCTCATTGTTATTGTTACTATTATTAAGATGATGAGCTGGCAGAATTGTTAGCACATAAGCTGGTATTTGGAACATAAAATAGCACAAAATTCTGAAGGTTTTAATTTAGATCATTTTAAAGCAAGGGGTTTGTAATGTAGAATTGGGGACATTCTCAGGTGGATTAGGACCAATAGAATAAACACGTTTGTAATTATATTGTCTGGCATTGCTAGTAGTTTTCCTATAGTGAAGTTACGATGAAAATGTTTCAGTTGTGACCTTTCCGTCTTTTAAAGGCTACTTTGGTCAAACATTATCTAAATGTGTCCAAGTGGTGGTGCTTATGTCACAGCTTTGCATAATGAGTATGACGTGTTGGTCCAACATATTGAAGCAGTGCTTCACAAGCAGACATGTTATGGAATAATGAAGAGACTTTAATCATACTGGGCACAAGGTAACCCCACTGGTGCTGGTGCCATAATAAAATACATTCTGTGAAGTGGTTGGTGACAGGAAAGGCATCCAGCTATTCAAACCAAACCAGAAATTAAATATGAGATCCAGGTCACGGCAGTAACTCCTAGACTTGGACTGCAGCAACCTATCCAACCCATGCAAGCATGGAAAGTAAGTCATGAGGAGGAGGATGATGATCATCATCATCATTCATACTGTGATTTTGTATTAATCTTGTACTTAAATAAGTGAAATGTTTAACCCCAGGTGGTCCTGATTTGAGTAGATCAATAATCAGCAGTGTTCTGGCCATGACCATCTCACCTTAGTTTCTGACTTCATATCTAGGATTATGTATATTTTTAAGATGGTAGTGTATGAGTCAAGATTTGGCTGTTATTTCTAGCTGCTCAGGTGGCTGTGTAGTTCTCCTTTTGGTTTGTTGAGTATAATGTTGTTCACTGCTTTAGTTGCACCCAAACAGTTGTAAAACAACCCTTCAATTTTGATTTTATTTTTAGGACTTTGATGCTTGGTTCAACACCAATAACTGCTTCGGTGACACTCAACTTGTGGACAGGCTTCATGCTGTACTCCGACCCTTTTTACTCCGACGTATTAAATCTGACGTCGAGAAAAGACTCTTGCCTAAAAAGGAGACCAAGATTTTCATTGGTCTCAGTAAAATGCAGCGAGAGTGGTGAGTTCCAATATTCTATGAAAATATCTCTGGCAAAGGAAAATATTTCCTTGCTTGGAAATAGATGAGGACAGGCAACAGGAAGACTTAAAGTATTAAATCCTATCTTTTTCTTAAACTTCTCCAGGTATACCAGGATATTGATGAAAGATATCGATGTGGTCAACGGAGCTGGAAAGTCCGACAAGATGCGGCTACTGAACATTTTGATGCAGCTGAGAAAGTGTTGCAATCATCCTTACTTATTTGACGGAGCTGAACCAGGTAGCTACGTATTTCCTGCTCTCAATCTTCTCTTCTATTCACTGTGTGAAAGCACATTCTTCTGTTTTAATTGTTCTTTGGTACAAACACAAAAAATACCATTAACTCCCGTGCAGGCGGCACGTAAAAAACACCTTTTTGAGCGTGGCCGTTGCCAGTACCGTGTGACTGGCCTTCGTGTCGGTGGCACGTAAAAGCACCCACTACACTCTCGGAGTGGTTGGCGTTAGGAAGGGCATCCAGCTGTAGAAACTCTGCCAGATCAGATTGGAGCCTGGTGTAGCCACCTGGTTCACCAGTCCTCAGTCAAATCGTCCAACCCATGCTAGCATGGAAAGCGGACGTTAAACGATGATGATGTATACTATTCCTCTTGATTTATGTATTTATTTTATATCGCATTTAAAGAACAGCATTGTTGGTTATGGGTTTCCAGTAGGTGAATCACCGACTCACTGCATTCTAACGAGGAGGGTGGCAGGAGTTTGTCTTTGGAAATACTACCCATATGATTGTTTTCACACACTTTTATTGCATGTGTATATGTTCTTTAACAAGAATAGTATTGACAGTAACTTCGAAGTTTTGCCCAGTCTGATGGCGGCTCAGCTGGCCAGAACTCCAAAGACAGTAAGAATTGGGTGCACATTGTTACCAACAGAGCATAACATCCAATAGTCTGTTACATACAGTAATATATAGACACACAGAGTTTCTGCATTGTTTCTGTCTACTAAATTACCCTCATCAAGCATTGGTTAACCCAAAGTTACTGTAGAAGATGTATGTTATGCAGTGTGGTCAAGCTTGTTGACACATGCTTAGTTATTCATGCCTGTGCCAACAGATAAACAACCTGCTTGCTCAAACAATTCCTCTACTGATGCCTAGATCCAAAGAGCAATCCAACACCAGATTCTTGTGTTATTTTACCTTTATAAATGTTTCTGTGTCTATTTCTGTCCTTGCATGTTACATTTTGTTTCTCTCTTGTACTTCAGGCCCCCCATACACAACTGACAAACATTTAGTAGACAATTGTGGTAAAATGGTCATCCTCGATAAACTGCTGCCAAAACTTCAGGCACAAGGTAAGAGACAGTTTTCTATTTCTATTATGTTGGCCTCTGTTGTGTGTGTGTGTGATAGATTTGTTATTTATCAACCCTGACTGAACGGGTCTATGGTAAGAGATATTTAAACGATGCTTGTTCTTTCTGTGTTTCAGCTATAATGTACCCAGGGGTGTATTTGTGTTGGGTACACGTCTCTCTGCTGTTTTTGTAGGACCTTGCAGAAACTGAAACTAATCACTAAAGCAAAATTTTCGAGTTCATGTATTTTTTCTTCTTGTTTTGTGATCTGAATGGAAACATCTCAAATAATGAAACCCCATTTTTCACAAGCTGTTTATTAATGCTTCCCTTTGTACTTTGGTAATTTCAGGATCACGTGTACTTGTATTCAGTCAAATGACGAGAATGTTGGATATCCTTGAAGATTACTGTATATGGAAACAATACAACTATTGTCGTTTAGATGGTCAGACACCACATGAAGACAGACAAGTTAGTCCTCTTGTTCTTTTTCCCAATTTTGATGAGAGAATCAATTTGTAACTTAAAAAATCTATCCTTGTTTTGAAATGAGTCAGACTGACCCAATGCCATCCCTAGTTAACACAGGCAGCATAATAGAGGAGATAAGAGAAATCCACTACTATCCTTAGTTACACAGTCAGTAGAATACAGTGAAAAGATAATACATATATACTGCAGCTGATAGGATGGGTGTATAGATGTAGTTTAATCCTAGATCAGGTCTATAATCAAAGATATTTCATTCTTGACTGGAAAAAAAGGAGGGATAGGGTGTGGTTTGAGAGAAGTTTAACTACTGTTCCTAGCATGCTAACTGATCCCATAGAGACTCCTTCATTGCCTTAGGGTAGTGCAGGGGTCAAGGAACTTTTTTAACCAATTAACCCCAAAATATATTTATTTATGCTGACGTTACCTTCTTGATTCGAAGGGAAGAAAATCCTAGATTCTTTGAATTCAAAAGGTTGATTGAATCTATTTATATGGAGAATACAATTATAAATATAAAAAGTATAAAATAAATAAATGTCCTCATTATGAAACAAAAGGATTTTTCTAGAAACTTTTTCAGTTCAGGTTTTGGGGAAATGATGTTTCATTTTTGTTACAATTATATCAGAATTGGGGCATTTTGATGTCAGAGCAATTTGGATGCAGTCATCGAGGTCCAATAGATTTCATTAAAGGGTTGAATTGAATTTAAATTTAAATACTTAAATTTACTTAAACAAAGCAAAAACATGTGTCAAAAAATTAGGTTGAGGCATGTAATAGACAACTGACAAATAATATGTTTAGTCACTTGACAACGCCTTAGCAACCAAATCGTTTGTAGTTCAAAATGATGTGACGTCTCCTAAGCACATCCATTAAATTGGACAGATGCAGTGATGTCAAGAAAAATTTTGTCATAACAAGGAACACGTTTTTTATATTACCCCCAAGTATTTCTTTTTTACTCCATTTAGGGTAATTTACCCCGGTTTGCTGACCCCTGGGGTAGTGTAATTTTTAACTTGTTATTTTTTGAGATGTATTCTATTACCATCATAAGCATTGAATGTTTTGTTTGCTTCTCTTTTACAGGTATCTATCAACGACTTCAATGCCCCAAACAGTCTAAAATTTCTATTTATGTTGAGTACGAGAGCCGGCGGGTTGGGCATTAACTTGGCCACCGCTGATATTGTCATTCTTTTTGACTCTGACTGGAATCCACAGGTCGACTTGCAAGCCCAGGTTTGTAGCCTCTGTTTGTTTTTTTGTTTTTTTTGCCCATCTTCATCATCATCGTCGTTTAACGTCCGCTTTCCATGCTAGCATGGGTTGGACGATTTGACTGAGGACTGGTGAAACCGGATGGCAACACCAGGCTCCATCTTATTTATTACAAATAAAAAGAAATAATTTATTATGATTTCTTATATAGGCAGCACATTATCAGAATCTATGGCAGGGTGGGGGGTGGGGGATCAATTACATCAACCACAGTATCTAACTGGTACTTGTTGACCCGGGACAACTGAGGCAACTCAGAACATAAAAGGGTTGAAACAAGCAACATAGGCACAAGGCCAGAAATATGGGGATAGGTAGTAATCAACTGCAGAAAGATGAATGGCAAACTTGATTTCAACAGGGTTTCAACTCAGGACATAAAAAGCTGAATGAAATACTGCAGAACATTGCACTAATGATCCTGCCAATCCACTGCCCTGTATAATTATAATGATGATTTATTATACATTGACAAGGCCTAAGATTTCTGAGTGGGGCCTGATAGGATGTGATGTTAATGATTTCCCTTGTGTTAACATTTACTCTTCCATGTTCACCAATATATATAAATATAAGTGGGACTAAATTAATGTCTAACATTATTTATATAGTCTGTTTGATATTTTTGGGGGTCAAACCCAACCCAAGTTAACTATCAATTCCATCTGCCAGCTATTTGCTATGAACAGATGACAACAAAATATACTTGTAAAATAGGGGTGCATCTTATAGGCTTGCAGTATGGTTTATAGGGAGAGAAGAAATAAGACTGGTATTTATGGTGTTTTTTGCTTACTTTGGTTATTTTTTGGTTTTGAATGTTTGTTTCTCGTTGATAGGATCGTGCTCATCGTATTGGGCAGACAAAACAGGTTCGAGTCTTCCGATTGATCACTGAAAATACTGTAGAGGAACGCATTGTTGAAAGAGCTGAAATGAAGTTGCGACTGGACAATATAGTCATTCAGCAAGGTACAGTATTTATCAGTACAATATGGTTGGTGATAAAACAATAGGAATTAGATGGGGAAAGGTACTTGTGGTCGATGCAAACCATGGATTTATTTTCTACTCGTCCATTTGAATAGTGCCATGTAAAAAAATACCTGAGCTGGTGCCACATAGAAAGTACCTAGTACATGCTGTGAAATGGTTGTTAAGAAGGGCATCCAGCTGTGGAAACCATGCCAAATCAGATAATTGGAGCCTGGTGCAGCTTTCTGGCTGGCCAGCCCATGCCAGCATGAAAAATGGACATTAAATGATGGTGATTGTAAAGAACGGTGTCATGGGTTCCTGCTGCCAGTCGCTGGTTTACTGCATTGCTGCTGGCAGGAATAACAAGGGAGTAACTTTTGTCTGTACAAATGGATGGAAATCGAAAGGAAATACCACAAGGTTTTGATTTAGGATTTTGTGATTTATCAGTGTTTCCCAATAGACACTTAAGCATTTGCAATAAGCCCCCACGCAGTTTCTGTCTATGAAATTTCACTTGCTTATGGTGCTGTGCAGTGAAATCAAACCTGAAACCTCATGGCTGTGGTAAAAGCTCTTTAACCACAAAGCTTCTTAACCATTGATAGAATTTGTGGTGGTTTAGCTCTGAGGGTCAGCTCTGATCAAGCAGACCTATGATTGGTCAAAGACATTTGGATTGAGACCATCAAACAAAATTTATCTTAGACAATATTATCCATTAGCAACTAAGTTCCATCATTGGTTGGTTTGGGAAGAAGTAGTTAGATCAGGCTGGACAATATTTGACCATCACAACTGTGAAAACAAGAATGCAGAAGGAGAAGCTGCATTGCAACCCATGTCACTATGGAAAAGGGAGGAGAAAATAGTCCCAAATGATTGAGTGATTGAACTGGCCTATAATCAAAGACATTGTTTTTTAGTTGGGGTTTTTTTTTTTCACTTTAAAAACTGTATTTATAAGATGGGTTTTTAATTTTTTTTTGTTTCCAGGTCGTTTATTAGATCAGAATACTAACAAACTTGGCAAAGAGGAGGTCCTTCAAATGATTCGACATGGTGCCAACCATGTGTTTGCCTCTAAAGACAGTGAAATCACTGATGAAGACATAGACGCTATTTTGGCTAAAGGAGAGAAAAGGGTAATGGAACTACTTTTTTTTTCTGTGTTTCTCTTTGAACAAAAAAGTGAAGGCATTATTATTGTAGTACAATATTTTAATTTATTTTTAATCTGCAAAAAAAAACAACTCCCACCAGCTCATACATTTGTATTTTGGTAGGAAGTCCTCTAGAGCATTGTTTGTCTGTAGGTGAGGTGCTGAAAGGATTAAAGTGGAGAACAGACGTTTGTGATGTTTGATAAAAAATTGTCTTAAAATTGTCCCACACTGTGAGTAAGAAGGGTTAGATGGATGTAAAATGTCTTCTCATTAATAAAGTTAATGAGAAGGTGGCAGTGGTGCTGTCATCATCATCTTGTGTATGTGAATTTGAGCATTGTTTGCTCTAAGAGGACTCTCAATCGATATTTAGTTGAAATTCCAGTGTGTTGTCAGCTTACACGTGAGGTCGATTACTTATTCGAAACAACAAAGTTCTCAATCACAAACCCCCTCTCACATGTGTGTATGTGTGTGTTAATCTTTTAATTGTTCTTTTATAATAATCTTTAGTTTAACAACAGGAAAATTTACTGATAGAGGAGACTCAGTATTAAAATTGGAGTCTAATTTGTTATAAAATCAATTTTGGCTGGGCTTCCAAGTGTCAATGATTTACTCAACCAGCCATTAACCAAAACAAGCCTCAGTTAAAACTTAATTTAACATATATAGTTAATGCACTGACTGTGCATTTCGCATCATGGATTAATACATCTAGGACACAACGAAATTAGATTAGATTCTAAGTCCTGTATGAAGTGAAGCTTGATTAACACAATGATATTATTTACAATCTAGGGACTCTGTTTTCTGATTCTCTAAGTCTGTTGTCTCCAGTTGTTCATATAAACATTCGCTTAACCTTACTCAAAAACCTTTGTAACTATTAAATTTTCAGTTTGTAATTCATTCATATTTTATTGCATTTGTTTTTATTCAGACTCTGGAGATTCAAAACAAAATGGAGACCCTTGGTGAAGGCACCTTAAAAACTTTCTCATTAGATACACATGAAAGCGTGTATAAATTTGAAGGGGAAGATTACCGCGAGAAGCAAAAGATAGGTCCATTAGGTTCTTGGATCGAGCCTCCGAAACGTGAGAGGAAAGCTAACTATGCTGTCGATGCTTACTTCCGAGAGGCTCTTCGTGTCAGTGAACCAAAGGCTCCTAAGGTAAATATATACAACTTTCTATGTATTTCTAGTTTACAAGATCTCTAAAACCAAGCAGCCATTAAATTAAAGCTATTAGATATTCCCTGTGTTGTTTTAGTTATTGCCTTTTCCTTCTTTCCACTTACCTTATGATGTAGTGTTTAGTGTTTGATTCCCATGTTCCAGTAGTGATCTTACGCAAGCAAGGTTTTGTTTTCACTTAAGCTTTAACTCTTAATAACATCATCATCATCGTTTAACGTCCGCTTCCCATGCTGGCACGGGTTGGACGATTTGACTGAGGACTGGCGAACCAGATGGCTACAGAGTTTCTACAGCTGGATGCCCTTCCTAACGCCAACCACTCCGAGAGTGTTGTGGTGCTTTTTATGTGCCACTGGCACGAGGGCCAGTCAGGCGGTACTGGCAACGGCCATGCTCAAAATGGTGTATTTTACGTGCCACCTGCACAGGAGCCAGTTCAGCAGCATTGGCAACGATCTCGCTCGAAAGTCTTTACACGTGCCAGGAAGGCGACACTGGGCACAGGTGCCATCACGATTTCGCTTTCGCTTGCCCCAACAGGTCTTCGCAAGCCGAGTTTTGTGTCCAATGAAGGAGACCTGTTTGTAATTTTTTAAAGTCAAAACCCCAGTCCTGAAATGATCCTGTTATGGAGCTAAAATGAACGATAAAAGAAGGGATTAGAGTTTCTCTTTTACATTTGTGACTACTTCATTTCCTTTTAAATCTATGTAAACAAAGTTAGTACAGGTTATGTTGTCTTGTACTTCAAGACTGGCTCTCCTTTGCAGAACTATGTCATACTTAGGATATAATAAAATATAATATTTCTTCTCAGATTGTGGTAATACCTCCATTGATGACATAAGTTTGACAGCTATTAAGCTGTTTGTAATACTTTTGTCAGTTATTAATAACATGGTGTTTGACTGGGTTTTCTGTTGAGCTACATGTCAGTAGCATAGTAGATTAGAGTATTTGACTCCTACTTGAAATCTAAGCTTGTGAGTTCAATTCCAGTTTCAGCACATGATCAACTATGCTGTTGAGGAAGGGAACTACACCACACAAGTTATTTTTTTGGTGGGGGTAGGTGGATGTAAGGAGGTCTTTTTTTTTTATTATTCTTAATAAATGAGAAAAAATTAAGTTAGATTTGTTTAGAATTCTACTTCCCTATTCTTTTTGCATTTTACTGGTATGGTTTAGTAATCTGAAGTAAGCAGCTTCTACTTTATGGATTATTTACCCAACTTAGAGGGTAAATAGGCCTTTCTCTCAGCAACTCTTATTTCCGTTGTCTCGCTTAAATGTTTGTGTTGGGCAGATTTGCTTTTTGTGCTATTCCCCACTTTAATGCAGGCGCCAAGACCTCCAAAACAGCCCAATGTACAAGATTTCCAGTTCTTCCCACCACGGCTCTTTGAACTTCTAGACAAGGAAATCTACTTCTACCGCAAAAGCATTGGCTATAAAGTAAGTGAAGACCTATTTTTTCTTTTCTTTTTTTTTTTAATTTCCACTTGATCCAAGGGACAAGAAAATCCATTTGTGATGCAAAATGTTATTTTAAATATCTTGATTTTTACTAGATTTGATTGGTTTGTTGTTATTGGCTGTGAGTTGGCAGAATTATTAGAGCATCAGACAAAATGCTTAGCAGCGTTCTGAGTTCAAACATCTCAGAGGTTGATTCAAGTACCAGTCAAGTACTGGGTTCACTGCAATCAAGTAACCACCGCCCCTTGAAATTGTTGGTAGCCTTCAGCCAGAATTTGAAACAGTTCTATGTAGTGTTTAGTTACATTCTCTTTTACACTACTACTGCTTTCAGCCATTGTACTGTACCACCACCACCTTCTATCTCTCTCTCTCTCTCTCTCTCTGAATGAAACAGCTGTATCCAGGGTCTTTGTAGACCCACCAACATTAATGAGGTCACATCATTATCATCATCGTTTAACGTCCGTTTTCCATGCTAGCATGGGTTGGACGGTTTGACTGAGGTCAGGAAAGCCAGAGGCTGCACCAGGCTCCAATCTGATCTGGCAAGGTTTCTACAGCTGGATGCCCTTCCTAACGCCAACCACTCCAAGAGTGTAGTGGGTGCTTTTTACATACATACCACCGGCTCAGGTGCCAGTCAGGCAAGCCTGGCATTGATCACATCAGTTGTGAGTCAACAGCTGATAGAAACACTTGTGCATCTGGAGATTTCCAGAGAATCGATGCTTTGGTGAGGAAGGACTGGGTGAGGTGGTTAATGGGGTGGGGACATAATGTGGCTGATATGGTGGGGAGAGATGAGTGAATTATATGATGAATTGTATAGCATCAAAACCAGTTAGCTCAGCAGCTACTGTAGAAAAGAACTGTACAGACAGTAATTTGACAAATTGCTAAGTCATAGAGCTGTGATTTGTGTTGGTATTACTGAGAGTTACAGGTAGCAACCGGGCAGAATTGTTAGAATACTTAGCGGAGTTTCTTCTGACTCAGTTCACCAATGATAGAGAATCGTTTCCAAGGCATCTAGGTTTTACTATTGCTGAAACTATTAATATATTTGTTTAGTTCTTTAAATTTTTTATTGCACTGGGTGTACAAAATTTTATATGTATATACACATGCACACACACACTTATACATATATGGGTTCTTTGTCTTTTAGGTCCCTAAAAACCCTGACTATGGTGCTGACGCCGAGCGAATCCGAAGAGAGGAACAGAAACGAATCGATGAAGCCTACCCTTTGAACGATGCTGAAATTAGTGAGAAAGAAGAACTTCTGAAGCAGGTAAGATATGACATTATGTGATATATATAATATATATGAATACATAACATGATTGTTTTATACACATGCACTCATAAACATGTGATACAATATGAATGGTGTACTGAAAAGTTCCTGGCTTTAAGGGTTTCACGGAAGGCCCAGTTGAAGACCCAATCCTCTGAGTCCTTTTACAGGGCTTAGACAAACTGAAGGACTGCTGCAATAAGTGTGTGAATCTGAGAGAGGAGTATGTTGAATAAAATCATAATTAATTGGTCCTCCTGGAGTTTCTTTTACCCAAACCTAGGAACTTTTCAGCACCTCACTCATGTATAAAACATGATTGTTATACACACACACATACCACACTTTTATTACTCACTGTATATCAAACTGTTGTCATTTCACTGTTTTTCAGGGATTTACAAATTGGTCGAAAAGAGATTTCAATCAGTTTATCAAAGCTAATGAGAAATATGGTCGAGACGACATTGAAAACATAGCTCATGAAGTGGAGGGCAAAACTCCAGAAGAGGTGCCTATTCTCTTTTACTGTGTTACTGCTTTTGTTATGTATCTTATATGTAGAAATGTATGTATACAATGTGTGTGTGTCAGTATATATACATATTATATATACACACACACACACACACACACACACACACACACACACATGATAGTGGTGAATAATGAGAACGTGTGATTTCATATGAATTTAAGGCTTCTTATCCAACATGAAGATAGATTATCAACGATCTTAAGTGTAATGCATGAAACTATTGGTAGCAGTGTTAATCCCTAAATATGTATGTATGTATTTTTCCATTGATAGAGGGAGGGATTATACAGGGGTTGGACAAAATAATGGAAACACCTTAAAATTTCAAACAAATTTATTTTAATATGGGGTAGGATCGCCTTTAGCAGTAATTATAGATTGAATTCTATGAGGTATGGACTCATACAAAGTTTGAATTGTTTCCAAAGGAATTTTTGTCCATTCTTCAACTAAATCAGTCTCCAGTTCTTGTAGTGATGATGGTGGAGGATATCAACTCCTTACTTGTTTTTCTAAAATGCACCATAAATGTTCAATAATATTGAGATCTGGGGACTGTGGTGGCCAAGATAAGATGGCCAGTTTAAATGCTAAAGGGTTAAACTGAAGGCTTGATTACCAGTACTATGTTCACTTGAAGAGTTTGAGTGTTACAAATGGCTTCTGCTTCCGCCAACATTTCTAACGCAGAAATCTAAATGTGCATAACTTCTCTACTGCTGCATGTCGAAGGATCTTATAATGTTTTGTTCTTGTTTGTCTTTATTTATTTTTTTTCTTTCTCTCACTCTCTCAGGTGGTGGAGTATTCTACCTTATTTTGGGAACGCTGCAATGAGCTGCAAGACATTGAGCGTATCATGGCTCAAATTGAGAGAGGTGAAGCTAAGATCCAAAGAAGGATTAGCATTAAAAAGGCCCTTGATGTAAAGGTGAGATATATTTTATGACTGTCTTTCTTTTTTTTTTTTTTTTTTTTTTTTTTTTTTTTTTTTCTTTAATGGATTTGGTGTGACCATGTGGTCTTCTATTATAACTCCAAGCCAACCTTGTGATTGGATTTGCTACACAGCAACTGAAAGAAACATGTTTTGTGTGTGTGTGTGTGCATCTATGCATGCGATTGTATTCTTGTCTAGACATCACATGACGGTTGTAAATGCATTATCGTTATACAAGCAAGGTTGTTGTTCATTTCCAGTCTTCTGTGAAAAGCATGTCTAGCTATGGGGGAAATATTACCTTGCTTGGAAACGAGTGAGGATTGGCAACAAGAAGAGCATCCAGCAGTAGAGACTCCACCTCAGTGAATTCTGCCTGGTCGATGCAAGCATGGGAAAGTGGATGTTATGATAACGGAGGAGGAGGAAAAGACTTTTATTTGATCTTGGCAATGCTTCTGGTAACTGGTGCAGTTTGTCATGTTCAAAGTAGGACAATTGTAAGTCCTTGTCTGAAGTGATGGGTGCAGGAGAGAAAGGAATTTCAAAGTTCAGAGCAGGAAAAACTGAATATAGTGGTTGGTACAGAGACAAGAAGATGCCTGTTTGTTGATTGTAACATCTTCCATGAAAAACATGATGATGAGGAAATATTGCCTCCTTTGGAAACAGGTAAGGGTTAGTGACAGGAAGTGCATCCAGCCATTGAAAATCTATCTCAATAAATTCCATCTATGCTGTAGCATGATTTAGGTAGGGGTTAAATACTGTGCTGCTCATCATAAACTAAAATTTGTGCAAACACAAAAAGAATGAAAATATATATTCAACCATGTATTGTGATTTTATTTTGTCTTTTTTGCAGATGAATCGTTACCGTGCTCCATTCCATCAATTGCGTATCCAATATGGCACCAATAAAGGGAAAAATTACACCGAAGAGGAGGATCGCTTCCTTGTGTGTATGTTGCATAAGTTGGGATTTGATAAAGAGAATGTCTATGACGAACTGCGAACTTCTGTGAGGCAGGCTCCTCAGTTCCGCTTTGATTGGTTTATTAAATCACGGACAGCTATGGTAAGTCCTGGTCGTGCACCGATTATCAATTTCAAATTGTCTTTCTTCCTGTCTGTTATGTGGCTCTTGTTTAGCCCCGAGTCGAGCAGACTTGATCAGATGCCTGCATAATGAGCAGACTTATGCTCTGGTGTTCTGGCTGTGACCATCTCATCTTTTCCTATGCCAGGGACTTCATTATCAAATATATCCGTATTACTTTCTATTTTAGGAGAGGTGTAGGCATAACTGTGTGGTTAAAAAGCTTGTCTCCTAACCATGTGATTTTGAGTTCACTTTCACTGCACGGTACCCAGAGCAAGTGTTTTCTACTATAGCTCTGGGCTAACCTAATCCTCAAGAGTGGATTTGGTAGATGGAAACTGAAGGAAACCCGTATAGATGTATTTATCATGTGTACTCTTGATTTGACATCACCATCATACAAACAATGTTTGTTTCCAGTCGTCCGTGTTAAATGTCTCGAGCTATGAGGAAATATCACCGCATTTGGAAACCAGTGAAGATTGGTGGCAAGAAGTGTGTCTAGCTGTAGAAAATCTGCCTCAACAAATTCCACTGCATTGAAAAGTGGACTTTAAATGATAATGTAGTGTGATTTGAAAGAGATTTGGCTGCTATTTTTAGTCATAATCATTAGTTAATGCCCAATGCCCATGTTGGCAAGAGCTGGAAGGCTGCACCATACTAATCTTATTTGGCATGGTTTCTGGTCCTGTAGATATATTTCCATGACGGCATAGAGATTTCCTCATGTGTTTTGGAAACAAGATTTGCTATTTCTCCCATGCTAATTTGTCCTCACAGGAATTATGTACACCATAAGGCCTATCAAATACAAAAGTGATAAAATGCAGTTGTATCTGAGGCATTACGTGTAAAAGAATGAGTAGTCATCACAGCTAAAGCATTTGCTGATCAACTTTGCTAGAAGTATTATGTGAGATTATTGGGTATTAGTTTAGGTTGCTGTAAGGCAACAGCATATTCTTCAGCAATCTGTAGTATCGCCTTCAAGGGAGATTGTCTGCTATTGTGTAAAATGTTGTGTATCAAAGTGTTAAGTCTGCAGTCATTGTTGGTGTCGTATATATGGAAGTAGTTTCTAAAATCCATGATTGAACCAATAAAACAACCTCTCTGTCAGTCAAGGGCAACCTGTGATTAGACGTACCAATGTCATTGTTTGTATGTCTTTAACCACAGGTGTATTCGATCGGGGGCTGACCTTGGGCTATCAGTTGCCACAACAGACAGAATGTTAATATATTTAGTAGCTGTTGGGTTGTCCCTTAATCTTTGGTAACAGTTCAATTGTTTGGTGTTCAGTGGTTCTCAATTACTTTAATTACTTTACAGGAATTACAACGAAGATGTAATACATTAATTACTTTGATAGAAAGAGAAAACTTGGAGTTGGAAGAGAAAGAAAAACAGGAGAAGAAACGACGTGGACCAAAGCCAGGGACACCAAAGGTACCTCTCTCTTTCATTTACCCATTCTTACTCTATCTTTTTCCTCTCTCTCTAAATGTTTACTTTTTCACAGGTGGTACGTCTGTTGGGAAACTTGTTCATCCCTTTTGTTACCACATTTAAGTTGTATATGTGTACATTCTCACACGTAGGTGTGAGCTTGTGTTCATATTTAAAACTAAATCATTGAGGTTTACCTATTGAAAACACATTTTTGTTCATATTGCATCCAAACCATAATGCATTATTTAGAAAGCTGGAATGAAGATTAAAAGAAAGGGGACGGGTGTTCCCTCATAATTTTCCTTCCATGAGTGGCAGAAAATGTGATGTGATGCTTGCTGTTTTATAGAGAATTAAACTGCACAGTAGTAAAGTTGTAAAAGCTAAAAGGAAGGGGGAAAGAAAGGGGTAGCCAGTAGCGCAAGGTGTGGTAGTGTGTGTGTTGATTTTGCTCCCAAATAACTACAGCTGTTGAGTGTCCAAGTTAAGGGTGAGTGTTAGAAAGATGGGATGTGGGAGAATGGTTGAAGGGGGCAGATTGGGTGCAGGACCCAGCTTGTACAGGGGTAAGCATAATGCTTTTAAGACCTCAGGTTGCAAATTGCATTTTTTATCTTTCACTAGTTTTAGTCATTAGACTGCAGCCATGCTGGGGCACCACCTTGAGGAATTTTGGTCAAATGAATTGACCCCCAGTACTTTTTCTTTTTTTTAAGCCTGGTACTTATTTTATCAGTTCCTTTTGCCAGGCTGCTAGGTTATGGGGATGTAAACATGCTAACACTGGCTGTCAAGTAGTGGTGAGGGGCAAGCACAGACACAAAGACACATTGTTATATAAAAAGGGTAAAGACCCCCTTTTGGTCATGAATGACCATGTGCTTGCATCTAGAAAGTTACCCTCCACAGTGCAAGGTTGTTTATGGAAGACCAGCAGTCACCCATGCATACCAGCTTCCCCTCTCACGCCACTGATGTTATCCAAGGGAAAGGCAAAGACCAATACAACTTGGCATCAATGATGTTGCAACTCATTTCTACAGATGAGTGGACTGGAGCAATAGGAAATTAAGTGCCTTGCTCAAGAGCACAACATGCAGCCTGGTCCAGGAATCGAACTCACTACTTCATGATTGTGAGCTCAACACTGTAACCACTGAACCATGCCAAATCCACTCACGAAGCTATAGGGCTTTCTTATAAGTAGGTTATCTCCCTTGGCTAGGCGGCGCTCCATGTAGACAATTAAACTTCCGCAGACTATCCACGCTATTGTTATTGTTTTACGTCTTATCATGGTTATCAAGCAGGTCGGTGATTTAGCTATCGAAGTACTTACTGTGCCTGAGTTAAAGAAATATTTAAGATTATATGGACAATATGTTACTGGAAGAAAGGCGGACTTGACTGAAAGGTTGAAAGGTATAAAAATTCTGTCGATGAAGAATGTCAACAAAGTAAATTCATCGGACGATAAGTCTGAAGTATCGGACGATACTTCAGACAGGAATAAGCAGAAGCTTATATCTCCTCTCGGTGTCTACATGGAGCACCGCCTAGCCAAGGGAGGTAACCTACTTATAGGAAAGCCCTATAGTAGAAGACACTCGCCCAAGGTGTCACGCAGTGGGACTGAACCCAGGCTAATGTGGTTGGGAACCAAACTTCATATCTATGGCTTTAAATTTATTTTCTTTTCCAAAACTTCTCTGATCTATGAACCTGTTCTTTTATGTTTTTCAGGGTCAGAAACGGAAAGCAGATGGAACTCCCGATGGCAGAGGCAGACCAAAGAAAAAGAAATAAAGGAAAAAAAATACTAAAACAGTTTCTTTTTCGTTGGTGATAAACATGAACTTTTTGGATTCGTCAACTCCTGGCATTTCAGTTGCATTTAACTGAAGAATATACATCTACTCCATTCCTCTGGTGCCATCTCCTGTTAAATTCGTCTCTGCTTCCAGCCATTATTTACCTTCTGTTTTTTCTTCCCATCTCTTCATTTTCACTTCAATAGACTGAGTAGCCAACAACAAAAAAAAAAAGAAAGAAAAAAGAAAAACAAAAAAAAGCTTCAGGATTTACGTTTTTTTTTTTTTTAAATTATGTTTTGTGCACGTCTGACAGTACGCCTGTGTGTATGTAAGCGTGTGTGCTTGCGTTCATATTTAAAACTGAATCATCAAGGTTTACCCTATTGCAAAAGCAACTTAAAACAGTAAACCCTTGACTCTTCTGTTATTATTATTATTATTTTTTGTTCATTTTGCACCCAAACCATAATGCATTATTAAGAAAGCTGGGATGCATATTAAAGGAAAGGGGACAGGTATTCCCTCATAATTTTCCTTCTCCATGAGTGGCAGAAAATGTGATGTGATGTGATGCTTGCTGTTTTATAGAGAATTAAACTTTTTTTTTAAATATAATACATCCTTTTGTCTATCATTGTTTGCCTTGTCGTTTTATAATTTTCTTTCTTTTTTTCTTTTACCCAGTTAATTCACATCCACACTTTAGTTCGATCATTAATAAATGTCTAATTATATATAATTATTTTTATTTATTTTTTTTTTGTTAGATTTTAATTAGTATTAGGATTGACTTAACCTTTCATCTTCAGGGTTTGTATGGAATGAAGTATCAGTTAGATATTAGTGTTAAAATGACTATGTGGCCACCACCACATAATTGGTCTTGTGGCTAATGAAAGCAAATCATCATCATCATCATAATTATTATTATTATTATTATCATCTGATTGACACACTGTTGTAAAGCAGAAAATTCTTGACAAATTGAGCTAGTTCTTTTGAGAAAGACTGATATTACCAAATTCTTGTTCCCCCCTCCATATCTCTTAAAATATATTGGGTTTTGAACCAGCAAAGAAGCTTTTATATGGTTGCTTGACCTTTTAGAATTAGCAACCAAATTATCTTCAAATCATACTCTGTCTTAGAAAACGAAGGACATTAGATAATGTGGTCTTAGGTGTACTGTACCTAGAAAGACAAAAAAAAAGATGGGATGGTCACATGTGGAATGCCTTTGATTTTAGCTCTGATTGATCAGGATTATCCTGGGGACTGAACATCTTGGACATCATGGTTGTGTAAGAAACAATATATAAGAAATCTTTGTAATAATCTAGCTTTGATATGTTTGACTCCTGTCTCTTTCCGTTTACAAGATTTGTTTACATGCTTAAGAAAGGAAAAACCATGTCAGGTTTTATTAATTTTAGTGGCATGCTACCAGACTAAATCTCTTTCAGTATATCGAGCTTCTGAGTTCAGTTACATACAAGGGGTCGTTTTTTTTTTTCCTTTTGTCTTCATTCTTCCAAACATGGCAGTAATGTATTTCTAGAGGTTGATCTGATTGGCCTGTATCACTTTTCTTTTTTTTTCCTAACAAAAAAACAAAAAAATATTTGTCCCTGTACTTAGACAAGCTTTGTTAACAAAAAAAAAAAAAAATCACTTTTCTCTGTCAGTTCATTCTGGTATTAATTAAATGACTTATGCTGATTAATTAAAAAAAAAAATGTGGTCAGCATGTCATGGCAAATGATGTCTTCTAGAACTATCAATATTCCTCAGCGTTTTCATTTTACATTTCTATATGCCTCCTCCACTCACATAGTTCATCCATTTACTATCTATAACCACAAAATAATTCCACCACCCCACAATACCATCAGCAAACCATTTCAACACAGAATTGTATAGGGTTGGATAAACTCTTTAATCTGCAGCTAATGAACACAGTTTGTCTTGAGAATATTTAGTATTTGTTGCAGATTATTGACAATTGAATAATTAATTCATATCTTTTTTTTTTTTTACTTGTTTCAGTCACTGGGTTGTGGCCAAGCTGGAGTGCCAAAGATTTAGTTGAACAAATTTAGCCTGGTACTTATTTTATCAGTCTCTTTTGCCAGACTGCTGAGTTATGGGGATACAAACAAACCAACACTGATTGTCAAGCAGTGGAGGGGGACAAACAGACAAGTTTTCATCTACCAAATTTACTCATTAGGCATTGGTTTTCCTGGGGCTATAATAGAAGACACTTGCCCAAAGTGCTGCACAGTGGGACTGAAACCCAAACAAACATGGTTACAATATATATTTATATATATGTACATAATATCAGAGAATTTTTTTTCTTTTATCAAAACATGCTTAACCCTTAAATAAGCTTTTAAAAAAAAAAATCCAATAAATATGTTTTCTTCT
>NC_068993.1:9016916-9018520 GCF_001194135.2 Octopus bimaculoides
CCCCTGCATATTGCTAATTTAGGCATTTTAGTATTTCAGTAAAACTGACTGGAGCTGAGGCAAGATATATATTCCCAAACCAACAACACTCAAATCTTCATTATTATCGTCCTCATCACATTTACCACCACCTCCACCGTCAATGCACCTTACATGATCATTTATGTGTTGTCTGCAATGATCTGTTGTCAAGTCTGGAAGAGTCCAGTAGAGTTTAATGTTTTCTATTTGTCTTTGGTCAGCGGCATTCCATGTTTGCCAAGCAGGAAGCTTGATAGAAAGACATCAGACAATAACAGAGAAATGCCTTATTTTATTATTTTTTTTTTATCTTGGTTTCTATATATATATATATAGGAATTGTAATAATAATAAAAATATTGGAAATTAAAATATAGTTTCTCTCGTTTTTATAATTCTTTGTGTGTATGTATATATGTTACTCTTCATCACTTTTTCCATGCTCACATGGGGTCAGACGATTTGTTGAAGGCAGGGTGCACTTCCTGTCACCAACACTCACCTGTTTCCAAGCAAGGTAATATTTCCTCCATGACAGTGACACTTGTTTGTAACTTATGTGATGTCAAGGCAAGGAGACAGTAACACACACACACACACACATACATACAAGTTCCTTATTTCTTTATTGCCCACAAGGGGCTAAATATAGAGGGGACAGACAAACGGATTAAGTCGATTATATTGACCCAAGTGTATAACTGGTACTTATTTAATCGACCGCGAAAGGATGCATACTGGGGACGAAATACCGCTAAGCATTTCGCCCGGCATGCTAACGTTTCTGCCAGCTCGCTGCCTTAATAATAGTCCTTTCTACTATAGGCACAAGGCCTGAAATTTTGGGGGAGAGGTCTGCCAGTCAATTAGATCTACCCCAGTACGCAACTGGTACTTAATTTATTGACCCCAAAGGGATGAAAGGCAAATTCGACCTTGGCAGAATTTGAACTCAGAACATAAAGACAGACGAAATACCACTAAGCATTTCGCCTCCAGCCTGCTACCTAATAATAATTCTTTTCACTATGGGGGCCAGTTAGATTACATTGACCCCACTGCTCAATTACTACTTATTCTATTGACCCTGAGAGGATAAAAGGCAAAGCTGACGTCCGTTGGATTTGAACTGAGAACATCAAAAAGAAGTCTTGCTAAACACTTTTGACATGCTAATGATTCTGCCAGCCTGCTGCTTTTTCTAGTTTAACCTCACTAACAACAACAACAACAACAACAACAACAACAAATTTCACAACACATGGTTTACTTACTCACTCGTTAAAATCAGAATATTTCATCAGGAGAAATGATTCAATTAGAAAAAAAAAAGGAAATGAAAAACAAATAATTGAAGCAAGGGTGAAAAAAAGAGTATTTTGAAACTGCGTTTTGGGTCATCGGCTTAAGTGGTTTAATTAAATACATCAACAACCTTTTAACGAGGTTTACTTCCAGATCCATGTCTCATTATTTTACAGGAGATTGATTACAGAGATGATATGCAGAAGAGCAAAGTTAAAATTTTTTTTTTAAATTTTGAAAATGTAAAAAAAATAATAATAATAATCACAGAAACTTAT
>NC_068993.1:9018555-9021095 GCF_001194135.2 Octopus bimaculoides
TCAATGGCCATAACAATGCCTCTATTTTCTTGGTATGTTGTTACAGACTGAAGGCGCATGGCTCAGTAGTTCAAGTGTCAGGCTCACAATCACAAGGTAGTGAGTTTGATTCCTGGACCAGGCTGTGTGTGTTCTTGAGCAAGACACTTTATTTCATGCGGCTCCAGTTCACTCATCTGTAGCAATGAGTTGTGACGTCACTGGTGCCAAGTTGTATTGATTTTTGCCTTTCCCATGGATAACATGAAGAGGGGAGGCAGTATGCTTGGGCGATTGCTGGTCTTCTTTAAACAACCTTGCCCAGACTCGTACTTCGAAGGGTAACTTTCTAGGTCCAATCCCATGGTCATTCATGACCGAAGGGGGTCACTCTCTCTGTTACAGACAGAAGGGGATTATTCAAAATTTCATAGTGATAAGACCGACCCCCATTCCACTTCCAGCAAAGTTAAAGTTTGAGGTTTGCAGGGGAAACCTCTTGTACAAAAGGAGCATTGTAATTTTAACTCAAAGCATTGAGATACAGAAGTGAAATAATAAATAACAAAGATGGGAGACCTTATATTATTACAATGCAAAACAGGTAAATAAAGTAGCTTTTATACATTTCAAGCACAAAAGTCAATCAACAGAAGTGAATGAAGTTTGTGTAGATGCAGTCCTGCATGAATATTTCCCTTTCCTAATCACTTGAATTTCTTACCAATTCAAGTGATAGGGAGGGTTTTATAACTTTCAAGTCTTATTGGCCAGATCTACATAAACTTTAACATTTCTTTACTCTGTTCAATTTTGATAATGGGGTCTTTGAACCTGAAATATCTTTTGGGGCACCACTTTGAAGGGTCTAGCTAAGCAAAAACGACCTCGGGATTTATTTTTTCTTAAAACTGGTACTTATTCTATCAGCGTCTTTTGCTGAACTGCTAAGCTACAGGGATGTAAACACACCAACACCAGTTGTGAATCAGTGGCAGGGGACAAATGCAACACAAAGACACAGATATTCTTTACTTGTTTCAGTCATTTGACTGTAGCCATGCTGGAGCACTGCCTCAAAGGATTTTAGTAAAAACAAAAAAATGAACCCCTGTAAGCCTAGTACTTATTCTATTGGTCTCTTTTGCTAAACCGCTAAGTTACAGGGACATAAACACACCAGCATCGTTTGTTAAGTGATGGCGGGGGTGACAAACACAAATACATATGTATGTGTGATGAGCATCTATCAAATCCACCCACAAGGCTATAGTAGAAGACACTTGCCCAGGTGCCACGCAGTGGGACTGAACCTGGAACCATGTGGTTGGGAAGCTAAATTCTTAACACAGCCACGCCTGCATATATACATATAACAAGCATCTTTCAATTTTCATCTACCACATCAACTCACAAAGCTTCGATTAGCTTAGGGTTAGAGTAGAAGTAACTTTCAATGGTGCCATACAGTGAGACTGAATCCAGGACTACATGGTTGGGATGTAAGCTTTTTAACCACATAGCTACACCTATAACGATTACTTTCACTTTCACAACTGCAAGAAGTTCTGTCTTCGTTATTCACTATTTCAATATATGTAAAATACCATAAGGCTTTTTTTTTTTTTTGAAAAGGGCCCCAAGTTCAAACAAGGGAAAGGGTGAAGGTAGGGTCTGGAGGAATATAGTCAAATGAATCGATTCCAGTTTATCAACAGTATTTATTTTAGCGATTCTTACACCTGCCTCCATGCTCAACATATACAGACCGAGAAGATTTGAACTCAAGAAAGATGAGGCCTACAAGCTAGATACAATAAAGTATCTTCTAGTTTGGCACTTTACTGATTAACATTAACTTCATTTGGGAAGTTTAACAAAAGAAAAAAAAAAAAGAAAAAAAAAGGGAAAACATTGTCATTTATCTTTAGACAGAAAATGAAACTAGAGAGATTTTTATTTTATTTTTAGGAGTTTGGAAACCAGGAATAATTACAATGAATGCAATGTTCATGCCTTTCCCCAAAGGTAACAGAGTGAAGTGGGTATGTGGGTCTGTGATTGGCAAATCATCAAAATCTGGTTGGAGAACATTCCGTAGTCTCTGGCCACAATGTGTAATAAAATTGACTGTTTTCCATTGTGCATGGATGTATATATATATGAAGTCAGGAATTTTGTGTGGGGAGGGGAATGAAGTTGAGAATTAGCAAAGAAAAAAAACCCCAAACCCCCACCAAAACAGCCCCACTAAGTTGGAGTGGGTTCAGTTTGTAATTATTAAAACCCCGCCTCGTCTCAATTATAAACGCTGCCACAATTCAAAAGCAGCAACATTTCATCCAGTCTCTAATAGCAGCTGTCGGACATGGTATGTAATAAGAAAGTTTGCAGATGTTAGTAGAAGTAGTTGTGGTGGTGGTTTGTAGTTGTAATAGTAATAGTGGTGGTGGTGGTGGTGGCAGTGGCAATAGAAGTTATACAGTAGTAGTAGTGGTGGTGGTGGTGATGATAGCAGTAAAAGATGGGTGTCATAGACGCAGCAGTGGATCCATGATCAG
>NC_068993.1:9021198-9024677 GCF_001194135.2 Octopus bimaculoides
GAGAAGAAATTTTTTACTTATTTTATTTATTATACAAAAAAAAAAAGCATATTCACTTAGGGATATAACTTGCTACAACTGTCATAATATCTCAAGGAAAGGAACACGAAATTATGTTCCTGTTGCCTTCTCTAGGGCAGGCATCAATTCGTGTGTGTGTGTGTGTGTGTGTGTGTGTGTGTGTGTGTGTGTGTGAGTGGGTGTGTGTGTGTAAGATAGAGAAAGCCATGTTTTTTTTTAAGGGCTGAAATCAGAGTGTCATAACGGGTATTTGCATATTACAAGTCAAATAAAAAAAGAGCAACAGGCAAAAACCATTAAATAAAAATAAAAAAAGGACTCTTCAGGGTTAACCAAGTATTCCACACAACATGATGCAAAGAAACAGAAAAGACATCATTAACAAAACACAAACACACACACACACTTTGCAATGTTAAATTTTCTTTTCCTCTTAACAGAAATATCTCTTCTTTCACACAAACACACATCAAAACAGATTTTTGCAGAAATTGGAGCAAATGAGGAATTGTAACATTCATGGGGGTTTCTTGAAAGATCTGACTGCAGTTAGCTCCAACCAAAGGAGTCAGAAAGTTGATTTATATCAAGCTCACTGCATGCATAAACATGCAAAAGAAGTAATAATATTTCTTACACAGGCATGAAGGTAAAGATTTTTATTTAAAAAAAAAAAAAGAGGAGGAAGAGGACAAGGGGAAAGAAATGGTCAGTTGTGATGTTCATGCCATTAAATTAGGTTTTATGAAGGTTTTTTTTGTGAGTGTATGTGTGTGTGTGTGTGTGTGGTATGTAGGGGAGGAGGAGGAAGAGAAATAAAAACAAAGAAACAAGCAGCAATTGTAACAGAAATGGATTTCTTGACAGGAACTCCAGCATGGTCTTGACCACAATGGTTAAAGAACATGAACACACAACACAACTTCAAATTTCCAGGGTGGTGGTAGTGGTGGTTGGTGGAAGAGAAATGCGATGTGATATTCATTAGTTCATTCCCCAATGCGAGTAGAGGGTGAAGGGGCAGGGTGGGGGGGGCAGACTAAACTGAAAGTTTAAAAAAAAAAACGATATAAAGTACCTCACCCCCCCCCCCTCCAACTAGGAAGTGAAAAACTGCAAACTTGATATCAACTGGTCAGGAATCCAATTCTTCTATTCACTGTAATATGGCCAGATGTGGGGGAAGTGGGGAGTGGGGGGAGGGAGAAAAGCATGAATAAAATATCAGTGACCACATTAAGCAGGGGCAGCAGTAATGAGGACTACAGTAGTAGTAGCAACATTGGTGGTGGCAGTGAGAGGATGAGAGTTGTGATGGTAGTAATAGCAGTTGTCAAGCAGTGGATTTTAGGTGGGGGGGGTAATTACAGGAGAACTTCCAGGTTTCAGAGCTGTTACTTAATCTGAGCCAGTGATATCCATCAGAGGGTGATCTTCACCACTACACCACTGGACTCCTAGATGTGACCAGTAGGATCCAGATTGTTACCTGGCTGCAGCACCTAAAGACAACTCAAACTCATCACTTGATGCCAACAAACCACTACTTACAGTGAGGTTGTTGCGATAACCCTGCCCTTTCATAGCTATTTTTTCGAGGTGGATCAAGCCATTGCTTTATAGACACAGAGCAGCACTTGTGACAAGTTCCGAACAGCTGCCAACCACCGAGAGATCTTCCACATGGTTGTGTGACCAACTAAAAACACTATCTAAACTCCCCTAAGCCATAACCCAATCAGCTTTAGCAAATATAAAAACAAAAACCTCTACATTCAATAAAGTAGACCTGGGTGTACAAAAACACGAGACGTTGTGGCTAGAATTCCTTTGAACAGCTCAGATCTCTGACCTGAGACCAAAGAACAACTACAGGTAACCTTTCTTGGCTTCTTCAAAAATGTCTGATAAACTCATCTGTTCACACCATACTCTCTGGTTCCAGATAGATTATCCAAATCAAAAATTAAAAGCAATCCTTTCCAGAGTAACAAGTATTGTGTTTAACTCTGGATTCTGTAGCCCGAGGTGGACAAGACAGAAATCTGTTCTCTCCCTTCCCAGTATAAGATGCAAGTCTGCAGCAGATAACTTTTACTTTCCTATAAACCATCTGGTAGTTATTCCCTCGGTAAGGTGAACAGGTGAAGTCGTTCAGAAGTAAGTGTTCTCTTCGGGGACAAAAACGCCTACAGCTAATACAAACTGAACCTGTGAACCACGAGTTGGTAGGTCAGTGATCTATCAACTCGTTCATTTACTTTCTACCAATTCCTCTTTAATAAATTATTTTTAATGGCTACAATGTTTCTCTAGTTCAACCTCATTCCCATGCTATAGTTGATATCAACATCAGCATTGTTATTATTATTATTATTATCATCAATATAACAGTGTCTTTTGACCAGGCAAAATAACCCTTCATTTTTAAGGGTGGATAATGGGAAGTTCTATAAGGTCCCTGCTTTCCCCTATGAAGGGGGCCCGTGCCTTAGGGAAACAAATATAGACTTCTAATGCAGGATCAAAATTGTAACATGCACTTGACAACCCAAGAACTATATGCTGTCATTCACAATAATATTAATAACTGAACCATCATTCCTCTTCCACATTATACACACACATACACACATATATATATGTATGTCTATTTTGTAAAACAAACAAGATAAATCGCAATACATGAATATATATACGAGTGTGTATATGTGTGTGTTTGAATGCATTAATCAGTAGAAAGTAAAAAGTGCCATGCATGAACATCTCAGCCCTTCTTTGAGGCACATATGTAACACTGCCAATTAAAAATGCCATACATACACACACACACACACACACGTGTGTACATGCAGATATAAAATCATACATGAAAATAAAGTACCTGCTTGGCAAATGCTAGGAATTTGGAGCTGATCGGAAACCTTGAATAATCCAGATGCTTATTTTTTTTTGAGTCTTGCTGTTTTCCCTTGCATTACACAAAGCATACTTACAGCAATTGCCCACCAACTGTGATTGAACCACCCACACAAACACTATCACATTCACACACACACACACACACGCGCGTGCACATCAACATAAATGCATAAACACAAGCAGCTAAAAATATTTTGGAATATTAAGCAGCAATAAAAAGCAAAGAGAGGGAGATGGGGTGGGAGAGGGAATGCATTGCAACAAAGATTTTTTTTTTTTTTTTCCCCAAGAGATATTAAAACACATTTTTTTTTGTTTTCTTGTGTTGTTGTAGTCATCGTCATCGGAACTGTAAAATGGTAGCACTGCTAGAAATTCGGTCTCCAGATTGAATTAACAGGTCTTGAAGATCTTCAGCTGGTAGTAGTAGTAGTAGTAATTATATTAGTAACTGTTATGATAGAAGTAGTAGTATTAGTAGTAGTAGTAGTTATAGTGGTGATGGCGGTGACGGTATGATAGCATTGGTTGTGGTG
>NC_068993.1:9025758-9029882 GCF_001194135.2 Octopus bimaculoides
ATATATATACATACATATATTCATTTAATGACGGTCTTCCATGCTGTCACACTGATAAAGGGACAGATAGTTATCTTACGAAGAGGAGATACTTGGCTCCCCCAGTAGAACAAGGAAGGATAGGAAGGTGAGAGTCATAGAATGCAGTATGCACATTTATATTTTTACTAATCAATAGAAAACGGTTGCAAGAACTAATCTGCATATGATTAATTAGCATATTAAAAGCACCAGCAAAAATTTTATCAGCTGGGTGAAAGTTAAAGACCACAATGAAT
Organism: Octopus bimaculoides; assembly: GCF_001194135.2. Lineage (NCBI taxonomy): Eukaryota > Metazoa > Mollusca > Cephalopoda > Octopoda > Octopodidae > Octopus > Octopus bimaculoides. The sequence continues at coordinate 9,026,037 of NC_068993.1, forward strand.
GTAAAAAAAAATTTTTTTTAATAAAGTAAGACAAAAGAAATTCTGACAAACACATGCATACACACGAGCACAGATATGCAGGTCACACGTACACACATTTGAATGATACACTCATAAACACACACATCTCTGTCATGCAGACGCACACACACACATTATGTAAGAAAAAAGCATTCCCAAGACTCACCGGTCAGAATCTGGACCATTGCGGGCAATAATTAACTTGACTTTAGAGAGGCCACCTATTGGAACTCTGTCCGTCCCTGTGGTGAACTGTAATAATTTCCTCTGTTGCTCTTCAGTGAAATCATGTACCACAGACCAGAAGTTCCTGTTGACAAAACAAAACATTTATTTTACAGTTAATTCATATATAAATGGCTAATGACAAACGAAGTGACAGAAACTTAATGTTTTGGGGAAAGTAAAGAGAGAAGATACATTATTTTTTTAATAATGTATTGCAAGCATTTGTGAATATGTTTCGAGCGAGATCGTTGCCAGTGCCCCTGGACTGGCTCTTGTGCGGGTGGCACATAAAATACACCATTTTGAGCATGGCCGTTGCCAGTACCGCCTGACTGGCCTTCGTGCGGGTGACACGTAAAAGCACCCACTACACTCCCTGAGTGGTTGGTCTTAGGAAGGGCATCCAGCTGTAGAAACTCTGCCAAATCAGATTGGAGCCTGGTGTTGCCATCCGGTTTCACCAGTCCTCAGTTAAATCGTCCAACCCATGCTAGCATGGAAAGCGGACGTTAAACGATGATGATGATGATGCACGTACATATGTACATACGCATAAAAAACACTATCGGAACATTATCAATGCCAGGCCCACCAGGCTGGCTGGCTCCTGTGCTGGTGGAACGTAAAAGGCACCCACTGGACTCTTGGAGTGGTTGGAATTAGGAAGGGCATCCAGTTGTAGAAATATTGCCAGATCAGATTGGAGCCTGGTGCAGTCGCTGGCTTTCCAGATCTCAGTCAAACCGTCCAACCCATGCCAGCATGGAAAGCGGACATTAAACGATGATGATATGTACAATCATACATACACACACACATGTATGCACAGGCACAAAACACACATGTACACATACATGTATGTACACACACATACACACACGTACATACACATACATACAGGTGCAAGCATGGCCATGTGGTTAAGAAGTTTGCTTCCTACCCACAGTTTCAGGTTCAGTCCCACTTCAGACAGGAGTCTTAAGTATGTAATATATGTATGAATATATGAATGTATGCATGCATCTCTGAAGAAGAAAAAAAAACGATAAACATTTACACCAACCTTATGGTAGCAGAGTCATTTGTGAACCCACCATCATATTCAGTAGCTTCCTCTAAAGCATGGAAATCAAATTGCTGAAGAAAATAAGAGAAAACATTATATATATATATATATATATATATATATAGTTGTGTCTGGGGAGAGCCATTCTCATTTAGTGCTTTATTATTTAAGACACTTACCAGTAGAGTTTACACATTTCAGCTTTTATATTAACATAATTCAATATAATGGCAAATTTAAAAAGCTCCTGAAAAATACTTTCTGCTCATTGTCAATGGGGATTGTCAGGTGAGCTTTTTTCTGTGACTGCTATTTACAAATAATACAAGAAATAATGCTAGGATTGTACTGACTCACCTTGCTGCCGCATACCAATAGCTCTACCTCTTCTGGACGAAACAAAGCATGTAGAGGGCTCTCATTTGTAACCATCCGGAATCCGCACTTGAAGGCACGGAATTGTCTTTCGACAGACCGGTTCAGCAAGTAATCAGCATACAAATTCACATATTCCTAGAAAAAAATTTAGATTCCGTTATTATTAACGAAAACAAAATTTGGTTTTCTTCAGAAACTGTTGATATATCTAGTAACAAACAATCAAAAAAATTCTTTTAGAACAAAACCAAATCTGGCATTTTTGATAATTAGCTTCTGTTTTCCTTAGAAACTATTGATGTATGTAGTAACAGAAAAATGAATTTCGTTTAGAACAAAACCAAAAACTGGTCTTCTTTGATAATTATATTCTCTTTACTGGTTTTAGTCGGTGGATTATGGCCTTGCAGGAGCATTATCTCATTCAAAGACATGTCATTTCAAACTGGCAACCCTACCGCTAGGATCACAGAAGAGACTTACCCGTTTATTAGCATTTGTTACTGGAATTTGATCTCCGTTTTCTTTGAGATTTTGTGTGATCACATTACCAAATACATCCCTGTACGAGATGCAAAATGCTTGCATAAACTCTTTCTCTACCTCCCCATCATATTGTAGAAGATCATGTAAGCTCCGTGCAAGTATCTGTAACAAAAGAAAGAAAGATATTACAATAAAACACGCAAGAATCCGTCAACTGAAACTAACTTTTCTTCCCTTTTAAACATGGGCGTGTGTTTAGGAGGTTTGTTTTACAACCATGTAGTTTCAAGTTCAATCCCACTGCAAAGTACCTCAGACAAATGCTTTTCACCATAAACTTGATTAGACCAATATCTTATGAGGGACATTTAGCCGATGGAAACCATGCAGAAGACCCGTGTGTTTGTGCGTGCGTGAGACTGTCATTTCCATGTGTCCTCAATGACAACACCTGAGCAAAAAAAGTGTTTTTATTTACATTTGTCAGTAAGCAAATAGCTAATAATTACATAACTAAATGCCACAAGATATTTAGTTTGGCACGTAATCACTTTTGCCATCACAATGTCCAAAATAACAACAAACAAACTAGTGTTATCAGAAATCAACAAGAACAGGAGTTACAAAGTTAGTGTTTATAACAGTAAATATAGGTCTTACTGGGTCAACGTCTTTTAAATCTGTAAAAGTGCCTTTCTTGCCCATCAACTTTCGGTAAACCACCATTGGGAAGTGAATGTCCAGGATAGCACTGTTATATATTGCGAGACCAAGCACGATGCCTATCAATGTGAATTGGCCATCATTCTCCAGTGAGCTAGGATTGAACCAGTATTGGCCAGTTTCTTCTTTGTATGTGAACATTCCTGCAATGACATTCATGAATCTTACTGATGAAAATATTTTTAAAATGTCACAAATTCAAATTAACACAGACTGAAACGCACACGTCTACATACACACATACATGTGTATGTGCTCACAACACACGCAAAGATATGCATACAAATTTATATTAGCATCATACAAAATTCCCACATATACAAGCACATGTATGTATACATAAACTCAGTTCACCCACCAAGCAACAAACATGTATACAAACATACAATTTATACATATTTACTCATAAACGCAGTGAAGGCGCATGGCTCAGTGGTTAGAGCCTCGAGCTTACAATCGCGAGGTTGTAGGTTCGAATCCCGGACCGGGCTGCGTGTTGTGTTCTTGAGCAAGACACTTTATTTCATGTTCCTCCAGTTCACTCAGCTGTAGAAACGAGTTGCGACATCACAAGTGCCAGGCTGTATCGGCCTTTGCCTTTCCCTTGGATGACACTGGTGGCGTGGAGAGGGGAGGCCGGTATGCATGGGTGACTGCTGGTCTTCAATAAACAACCTTGCCCAGACTTGTGCCATGGAGGGTAACTTTCTAGGTGCAATCCCAGGGTCAGTCATGACCGAAGGGGGTCTCAGCTCAGTAGCAGCAGCTCAACTCATAAACGCAGGCACATTTATACATACCAGCACACAGGCAGTTGTTCATACAACACCACACAAACGCACAAAGCCAACAGTGTTGAACTTACCAAAGTCTGGATTAAAAATATCTTCAACTACCAACTGAAAGAACTCTTTCGATACGCCACCTTCATCTACACCCTGTTC
>NC_068993.1:9030176-9033326 GCF_001194135.2 Octopus bimaculoides
ACTACAAAGTTTATATGTATATTAAACAAATTATAATGCTTAATATTACAAGCTCCACTTTTTTGTTTTAAATGTCAACTTCTGTTTGAATTCCATATGTAAAAAAATAGCTTTTCTTCGCGTTCATAAAAATGTAATAAAGCGAAAAAACAACAACAAAACAAGTAAATCATTCTTAAAAGTATTATGTAGTGCAAAAACAATAATCCCTATCTAATAGAATTAAGTTTTCAAATTGTGTTAGACTGCGGTCATGCTGGGGTACCACCTTGAAATTATCTTGTCAATAATATCATCTCCCAACACAATTCTTCGCACATGGTCAGATGTATGTTGCATTATCAAGAGCAACAAGAAAAGAAAATATAAAAATATTAACCGAGTTCCATTGATGGCTTGGATCTGTAATCTTCAAATCAACTATATGTATGCCTGCATACATGAGAAGGAAGAAAGCAAAAACAATACAATATTTTAAAACAGATTTAGTAAACAAAACCAAAAAAGGGCCAGCCACTCACAAAGGGGTGTGAAGTCACCACTTAGGTAGAATCAAGTCACCCTTAGCAAACCGGCATCTTTGAAACTGACCCCAAGTATCACTGATCTTAGCTCAACCACGAAGTCCCTTGCCCCTTCTTCCTGTTAGTGCTTCTATAGTAATTAATAGACCATTTTGCAGTCAGATGCACTGGACCAGTGGTTCTCAACCGTTTTTTTACTTACAGACCCCTTTGATTCCTGCTTTACTAGGGGGAAGAGACCCTTATAGCCATTCGATGTCTAAAAACCCCTATTATATTTTTTATGATTAAATATTAAGAATTCTATAGAAAAAAATTGTTAAAATACTTTGTGTATTGTAGAAATATAAACCAAGAAACAATTTCTAACAACAAAATCTTATATGGAAACCCCCACCACACACACACACCAATGATCCTATGGACCCTGGTCGAGAACCACTGCACTAGACTTTTAACTTCTCAAAAGGGTTGAGTCTGTATGGAAAGAAGCTGCTCACCGGTTACTCATTGAAAAGTGAAAGAAATTAGAATTCAATGATTACTTAATGCACTTTATATACTTTATGCTCAATTTTATAGACTTAATACACAGAACTCAAAAAATAAATATTCACTCTTATTTTACCATTTTCCCCATAAACAACAAAAAAAAATACCCATACATGATACAGCCTTTAGTTAAATTGCATATCTTGCATGTAAATAAGCCTGAATATTTCACAGAATTGCACTTATATGCAAGCATTAAGTGATAGGTGATATAAAAAACTTAGTCCAATTTTTAAAAAAAATACACTTTTCACTATCCAATATATATTATGTTCCCCCCTACCTCAGGTCATGGATGTTTCTCTTTCCATCTTTCTGTCTCACTCTTTGCTTTATCTTCTTTTTCTTTCTCCTCTCTTTCCCTTCAACTAATCACTTGAAAGCATTACAATTACATTCCCTCTACCTGATGTCATGGACACTTCTCTCTCTCTTTTCCTGTAATCACATGAAAGCATTACCGATCGGCTAAGTAACAGAACGACAAGCAGAATTATTATGAGATAATAATATCCAGGGCTTCATCACTCCTGAAGGAGGGACTCCTTCCATTGCTGTCTCTGTCTCTGGCCAGTTGTGACTATGTAGGCCTTAAGTAGCAGGTGAGAACATCTTACCATCTTGTATTTGGTCAGCCTCTTGATTTTGTCCACCGTCTTCATGTCCATTACATCATCCCCCTGTTTGTTCATCACAGTTAATTTATGATAAATTTATGGTTTCATATTTTATCTCACAATACAACCACAGCATTTTATTTCGATGCACAGAATCATACATTTTCCCCCTACACAACTATTTTAAAACATCTTTCAATTAGTGCCGAAACATACCAGACTCCCTGACCCCCAATATACTTGTAAAATCAGAGGGCATCTTATACATCAGCAAATACATTAAGTTATTTTTCAAACTCATTAAAAAGAAAAACTACTGATTTAGTTAGACGAGGAGTAGAAAGATCGTGAAGAAATATAAAAAGCTGGTGGATATTGGAGTAGCAAAAAAACCCCTTCAATCTGTCATCAATGCAGTTTACACAACAAATATTATTACATTCTTAAAATGAAATATTTTCAAAGCATTTCTAGACAAACGTCACAAATTCTTGAAAACAGCAGTAAAAGAAAATTCATAAGTCCACAATTCATTACGAGGATTCATCCATAGCCCAGGGCACCATGTCCACTCATCTGGTGACAATGAGCAAATCCTGTGATAGGTGGGTGTCCTGTTCAGAGTTGGAGGGAATATACATGCTTTAGAATCCAGGAAACTGGCCCTATGAGCTTAGGGCTTGAGAAAGACTTTTGATCCATTTGATCCATCCGTAACCCTAACTGTTAAACCAGAAGGGTTCGCAAGACCACTGCTTCTGTAGCATTAAGTAAATGAAAAGCAACTTTTCTACTGGATAGGAAACCTATCGTGAGTAACTTTTCCACAAACCATGGTTCCTATTCTTTAACTTACATTCAACTGAAAGTGTTGCTATGCAGTTAAACTTGCCTTGTTTTGATACACACACACACACACACACACATATAAACAAACACATACTAATCTGTAATTCACAAGTTGCATTCATGAAGACTGAAAACTAAGAAGAAAAAAAAGAAAAAAAATAGACAATGCAAAAGGGAAGATAGAGTGTATATTGATATATGTAATAAATACCTTACAATTTATAAAAGATTTCGATACTCAGAACTTTCTCAAAAGTACAAAGTTATACATCTACAGAAACACACACACACACACACACACACACACACAAACACTATGTATATATAGTTTACATCATTAGAATTTAGAAAAGCTGATTGGACAAAATAAATCATTTTATTTATACTCTCTCTCTCTTTTACCCTTTTACTGGTTTCAGTCATTTGACTGCGGCCATGCTGGAGCAGCGCCTTTAGCCGAATCAAACCGAGCCCAGGACTTATTCTTTGTAAGTCTAGTACTTATTCTATCGGTCTCTTTTGCCGAACCACTAAGTTACGGGGACCTAAACACACCAGCATCGGTTGTCAAGTGATGCTGGAGGGACAAACACAGATACACACACACA
>NC_068993.1:9033471-9038392 GCF_001194135.2 Octopus bimaculoides
TGTAACGGGCTTTTTCAGTTTCCGTCTACCAAATCCACTCACAAGGCTTTGGTCGGCCTGAGGCTATAGTAGAAGACACTTGCCCAAGGTGCCACGCAGTGGGACTGAACCAGAGACCATGTGGTTGGTAAGCAAGCTACTTACCACACAGCCACTCCTGCACTTATAAAGGATTAAACTTATTTTCCCCTACACAACTATTTAGTAAATAAAGCTACAAATAATATGTAGAACACTGGGTTAAAAAATCTTTTCGATGGAAAAATGCGAAGGTACAATACCAGAATGTCTGTCATGGATATAGAAGGTACAGGTTACTATCCTACAGGCAGCATTCGACGTTCCTTTCAAGGGATTTTTTGAATTCAATATTCTAGAATACTACTATTAATAGCATTTTCTACTATATAAATTATCCACTGTAAAAAGCACTCGTGCCAGCACCATGTTGGAAGCACCAAAGGCATCCAGCCATAGAAACCATGCCAAAACAGACAACTGAAGCCTAGGAAGCTCTCCAGCTAGTCAGCTCATATCAAACTAACCAACCCATATCAGCATGGAATATGGATGTTAAATGACAGACATACATACACACGCACACACACATAAAATACTGCTTTTACACACACACATAGTTTGCTGAACAAATGACAGAAGAAATGGAGTGGATGATAAACTTGAATAGATTTTTTTTCTTTTTTTCATGTATAAAAAAACATGAAGGCTCTCAACACACACCCATGTTAAAAATGAATAGAATTTGTTACAAACTGTATGTGAGTAATTATAGTTTCTCGCCAGCATATGCCAAAATTCCTGCTACTTTAGCTTTAACTCTTTAGCATTCAGATTACTCTGTCGAATGTAAAGCTTATTTATTCACATTGTTTTTCAATTAATCATGCATTGTCTCATAGCTTCAAACTTGTTATGATCTGATTGTTTATTTTGAGAATGGCATTGTGGAGTAGGTGTGAGAGGCTGGATCTGGCCGGTCTGAATATAAAACAAGTAGAATAATTGGGCCAGATATGGCCAGTTGAAATGCTAAAAGGGCTAAGACAGAACCAACTTCATAGGCCTCTAAAATATGACCAAATGAGGGCATCCAACACTTCTCTATTTTAGACTTAGTGAGGAGTGGTTGGCGTTAGGAAGGGCATCCAGCTGTAGAAACTCTGCCAAATCAGATTGGAGCCTGGTGTAGCCTACTGACTTGCCAGTCCTCAGTCAAATCATCCAACCCATGCTAGCATGGAAAGCGGACGTTAAACGATGATGATGATGAGGAGGAGGAGGAATATTGTTCACTGTAAAGTTGATTGCATGGAAACATGATGTATGATGGAATAATGCAACATATCCATACACGTTAAATATAATAGGAGACTTTCAAAAGAGGAAGAAAAAAAAACAAACAAACCACTGCTACTTACCGCAACAAGGGCGTCTTCGATGAGACGTTCTCGTCGAACTTTTAGTCGCAGATATGGCATGGTCGGTGCACCATGAACTAAAGTCTGTATCAAAGAAGTCCTCCTTTCATTAAGCATATGAATACGATTGTCAAAGTACATTACCGTGTGCTTAGAACAAGTTGTCAAGAGAAAACTGTGGTTCACAAAAGAAAACTTGCTGTTACTAGATTCTGATTTGTAGTAGGAAAAATCCGTGCCAACGTCCAAATATTCATTTAAAAGATCATTCACAAAATCCTCAAAGGGAACTAGCGGCGTTCGGCAGTGTATAGGAGAAATACCGAGTTCCTTGCCTAAAGGATCTTCGATTGGTTTCCTTTGATCCTTCGGTTCTGCAGCCACGGCACCTACTAATTCATGGAAGTTCACATCAGCATCGTTCAGTTTTTTCTCTTCGTCGATCAACTGTTTCGAATCGTAAATACCACCAAGCATGCTAGCATAGTAGAGAATCTTCATGACTCGAGCCGCTCCACTGATGCCGCTGTCGTCGTTGACCGGGCACCCCCGTCCCCACTGCACTTCTCCTTTCATCACACGCACAGTGATCAACTGATGAAGAGAACACACCATGCTCTTCAGCTGTTGTGCAGGATACTTGGACCATACATGGGCCAGCTTCACTTGGCTTTGTAAAGGTAACTGTCCGATCGTGTTGCAGAAATCAGGGAAAGCACTGTCGATAAACTCAGGCTCGTATAAAAATGGGATCTCCATGATAATTATAAAAATATTTATGTAATTTGGGTTTTTTTCTATTGGCTTGCGGTACCTTAATTCCACATCCAGGTTCTTAGATAATGAACAAATGGCTTGTATTAAGGAACATTGAAATGGGAGCTCTGGTATTTCCATCAGAGCTTTAAATGCCCTTCGCACTGAAGGTATGTCCACTGTTACATACTCTAAACTTTCAGAGTCCATCACAGTACTTTCCATAACACTATCACTTTTAGCTGAACGGCAAGGTTCATTTTCATTTTCTTGTTCGTCCATATCTTTGTCTAAATCCAACTGCATTGCTCTGTGAGTTTCCTTTGATAATGAAACGTCATCTTTGCGACGGAAACTCAGAATAATTGCGTCCGGATTATTAAATACTGCACCAATAATATGAATCAGCTTTGACCAGTTGCCATCTTTTTTACACTCTTTAATTATTTCTATTAGTTTTTGCTCTGTTAAAAAGTTTTTCACTGAAATTAAAAAGAAAGAAAAAATTCAGCACAAAATGTTTATAAAGAAACAAAAAAAATAAAAAGGAATTTTACATTCATTCACCTATATTCATATGGTAGAGAGATAGACTTAGTGGAAATTGCTGCACCACAACTACTAGTGTGGTGAATATTTTTTTATAGACCAGGCATAAAACTAATGAAGCATTAAATTTGGGTACACATGTGGCTGTAAGAGAGAGAGAGGTGGTAAGTAGCTTGCTTACGAACCACATGGTTCCGGGTTCAGTCCCACACTGTGGCACCTTGGGCAAGTGTCTTCTACATGTGGATGGTAAGCAAGCTACTTACCACACAGCCACTCCTGCGCCTAGTTCAAATGATTTTGTATATTTGGAAAGTTGCATGAACAATACAATGCCGTTGAAAAACTTACATAAAATGAGTTTTTGCTAATTTATGGTTCAATACCAAAATCACTCAACCACTAGTAAAATAATTTTTAAAAAATCCAAATATATTCGTTTCATTTTTTAATTAAAATTAAATAAATTACATTTTATATCGAGATGTATGTTATGGAAATTTAATTTTACATTTTATGTGCTGGTGCCCTATAAAAAGCACCCAGTATACTCTGTAAAGTGGTTGGCATTAGGAAGGGCATCCAGCTGTAGGAACTTTGTCAAAAAGACAATTGGAGCTTGGTCCAGCTCTCTGGCTTGCCAGCTCCTGTCAAACTGTCCAACCCATGCCAACATAGAAAACAGATGTCAAATGATGATTTTGAAAGATCAGAGTGTGTATTAAAAAAAAAAAAAGAAATGAATAAGAAAAAAAGCAAACTTGCAAGAAAAGGAAAGGTGTCCACCTACTTGGATGGCTATATTTGGAAATATTAATTTAAAAAAAAACACAACAAAAACCTCACTAATCTCATTAGTGTCTTGTGAAAGAGAAAAACTAGTCTGAAATAACATCACAGACAGGATTGAAAACAGCATCTTCCAGAAGTAGAAGTTAATTAAGAAAATAAATAAACAAACACTTGTCAGTCATTAAAAATAAAAAAAGAAACTTATTTACTCCACACTATGATCATATCTGCATCAGGTGTAAAAATTAGAACATAAAACTTGCAGTTTTTACCTGATAATGTCGACTCCTGATGAGCACTGGGTTTCATGTTTGATGTTGAGGGTTGTTCCTCTTTTGTGCCAAAAACCATAGCTACTGGATAGTGGGCTCTTACTCCTCCAGCTGACGAGCTACTGCCGCCACCGTCTAGTCTCACACTAATGCCACTGCCGGATACTGTACCATGAACATTCAGGTCTCCACTCTTCATGCAAGACACGCTGGTTGTGGCATTTTCCTCACTCTCTGATGGCCGCTTGGCTATCTTAGCAGGGTGAGCCTCACATAGGCGGGCTTTCTGTTTGAACAGGTGCAGCGCATGCACAGCAAGCTGGTTACGGCTGCAATTCTTATAGACAAATGCATTGCATGAGGCACAGTTCTCGTTCCTACAGTCATTATCACCGCAACCATCAGTCAATTGGTAGTAGTAGCGTTCAATCAGACGTTTTGCAGCTGCACGCTTCCTAGAAATTGACAAATGAAAAAACATTAAACAAGAACTAAAGCATAAAGAGAACTGAATTTCTTTTTTTGGTTTAATTTAATATTTTAATCAAATGTGAAATGTAGATAATCATATCTAAGTAAAAACACAAAGTTATGTAACAGAAGACTACAAAAAATATATCTGAGTAATTATGTAACACTTCTAGAATAAGAAATCTGCTCTTTATCTCTCTCTTTTCTCATACTTTAACACCCTGACCCCTAGCATGTGAAGCAATGTGGCCTAGTGGTTAGAGTGTTGCACTCACAATTGCTTGATTGTGAGTTTGATTTGCACACTAGGTAGCACGTTGCATCCTTGAGCAAGATGCTTAATTTCACATTGCTCTGCAGTTGGGAGAGTGGCAGAATTGTTAAGCCCTAAAAAAAAAAAAAAAAAATTACAAGGTGAGATGGTCACACCCAGAATGCATTTGATCGTAGGTCCCTTGAACAGGTGTCAAAAAAAAAAAACAATTTCTGCTACTTCTAACAACAATACTAAAAGTTTCTTATTAAGGTACAAATTTACACAAAGTATTGGTGTAGGTATGGCTGCGTGGCATGAAGTTTGCTTCCCAACCTTGAGCAAGTGTCTTCTACTATAGCTGCAGACCAACCAAAACCTTGTGAGTG
>NC_068993.1:9042152-9046939 GCF_001194135.2 Octopus bimaculoides
TATATATATATATATTCTTAAAAAAGAATATTATTGATAGTGACTTTGAAGTTTCAGCCAGTAAAGTCAACATTGGACTGTTGACAATGGCTTATCTTTGCCAAAAATTCAAAATCACTAACAATAATATTCTTGTTTAAGAAGAATATAATTGTACTCTACAAAAGTATTGAGTAACCCATTAGATTAATGCAAAATTGTTTTTATTAAAATTGAACATAAAAACAAAACATTAACATATGTACAGGAGTCTTGTGTGTTACAGTCTCCTAGCCTTGACGTCATTTAATAGATGTGAGTGAATGCCACCATTATGCAAGCAATGTTCTTCATTTTGAATCTTCTGTGAAAACATGTCTTGTCATTCAGATCATAAACAATCACATCATCGAAATTTCAAAGCTATGAGATAATGCATGATTAATATTAATTCAAAGCAATGTGAATAAGTATTACAATTGACAGGGTAATCTGAATGCTAAAGGGTTAAACTAGCAAGGTCTGGACTCTCACACCTACCCTACAATGTCATTCTGAAAATCAGCACATCATTGAAATCTTGAAGCAATGAGTAATTCAAAACCCATGTGAATAAACAAGAATTACATTTGAGAGAGTTAACTGAATGCTAAGGAGTTAACCATCATCCATTTTGTTTTCTTCACACCAAATAATGAAACTAAAAACACATTAAGTAAACTATTAACTGATTCCAGATGTTGGGAGTAAAACAGAGAGAGATTATTAGCAAAGAGTATTTATTGTACTATAAATATTTATTCTGAAATAATTAGATTACCATTATTTAAAATTTAAAGCATTCTGTTTTCTTTTCAGCTATTGGAATCTAGCTCGATATCATTTATAAAAAAAAAAACCTGATAACAGAAGCATTACTAAATTTGTTTAGGAAACCTTAAATATGCCGAAATTTATCTTTAATAGCACATGATCAATACTATATTATTATTATTATTATTTTCAGTAGTACATATTTTACAGTTAGAACGATACTAAGATTAGCATGCCACCTGTAATATTTTTTTTGAATGACATCGAGTAGTATTAGCCCTTTTGATACCAACCTGCTTGAGACAGCCCCTGGTTCTATTTATGCAAAATTCTTGTTTTAAACTGATCTATAATAAATTATTCCATAAAAACTTCATGTTAATTTGTTCCAAACATCAGATTAATAATGACAAAATTTTGCTGTATCTTGGGTCCGGTCATTGTGTGTTTACTACTAGCATAATGACTGTCCCGAGATACAGAAAATCTGTTCCAACACACGAGTTCACATCAAGAATCCTGCAAACCACAATAATGAGAAACTAATTTTATGAAATGTTTCATTATTTTCAAAATTGAAACAAAGAAAAAAGTGTATTTCAGCAGAAATATGGTAACAGAGGGGTTAATTGGTATTGACAAAATGTCCGGCAATGTTTAGTATTATTATTATTATTATTATTACTATTAGTAAGTCGGCGAGCTGGCAGAATCATTAGCTTAGTGGCATTTTGTCTGTCTTTATATTCCGAATTCGAATTCCACTACGGTCAACTTTGCCCTCATCCTTTCGGGGTCGATAAATTAAGTACCAGTGAAACACTGAGGTTGATGTAATCAATTAGTCCCCTCTCGCCAAATTTCAGGGGCTGTGCTTTTAGCAGAAAGGATTATTACTATTATATTATTAGTAAGGCTGTGGGCTGGCAGAAACATTAGCACACCTGGCGAAATGCTTAGCGATATTTCGTCTGTTTCTCTGTTCTGAAGTCAACTTTGCCTTTCATCCTTTCGGGGTCGATAAATTAAGTACCAGTTGTGTACTGGAGTCGATCAAATCGACTGGCCCCCTCCCCAGAAAATTATGGACTTTGTGCCCAGAGTAGAAAAGATTATTATTATAAGCTGATGAAATGACAGAATTAATAGTATGCTGGGCAAAATGCTAAGTAGTATTTTGTCTTTACATTCTGAGTTCAAATTCTGCCGAGGTTGACTTTACCTTTCATTCTTTCAGGGTAGATAAAAATAAGTACCAATGAAACACTGGGGTCAATGTAATCAACTTGTCCCCTCCCCCAAAATTTCAGGCCTTGTGCCTTTAATTGAAAGGATTATTATTATTGAGTTGGTGAGCCGGCAGAACGGTTAGTATGCCGAACAAAACGTTTAGCAGCATTTCATCTGACTTCGTGTTCAGGGTTCAAACTCTGCTGAGGTCAGCTTTGCATTTTGTCCTTTCAGGGTCAATAAAAAAGTACCAGTTGAACAGTGAGGGGCTGATGTAACTGACTTACCCACTGCTCCGAAATTGCTGGCTTTGTGCCAAAATTTGAAACCATTATTATCATCATCATTTTTGCACTACCTTTAGCAGTATATATTAAAAAAAAAAAAAAAAAACTGAAAAAATACAAACAAAATTAACATACTCTGCACATGAGGGATAAGAAAACGTGTGTGAAGTGTTCCTTATTTTTCAGAGAGGAGTGATATGAAAAAAATTTGTTAGTATTTCTATTATTAATTTGAAGTTATTTTATCTGTTGTTAACACCTTTTAAAAGTAATTAATATCAGAGCTTCATATTTGTCTCCACACTTAGGTAACAAACATTAACCTATTAGCTACATGTGACCCAAATATTCTGTTCCGTGTTCAAACCAGCCACATCTAGCTTCTCACACATACCCTATAATGTCATTCTAAAAATAAACAATCACATCAAAGTTTGTAAGCTACAAGATTATACAGGATTAATTCAAAACAGAGTAATCTGGATGCTAAAGGGTCAGAGTGAGTCAATAATGGAGTGTATGAGGTTGCTCAACATGCTGGTTATAGCAGCCAAATCTCCCTCAAATTACAACCATTACAATCTTAGAAGAGGACACATTGGATAATGTAGCAGATGTAGTATAAAAAACAAAAAGGATATAGTTGTAGGTAGCTGTAATACCTTTCTACCTATCATAAACCTGCTTTTTCAGAGAAGACATGGAGTGATTTCAAAACCCCATTTACCAAAGGTTAAAGTACACTTAAGCCTTCATCCCTCTGGGGCCAAGGAAATACGAGAATCTTCTCCGCTGTTGTTAACCTTCTTGAAATAGCAGTCAACCTCTTTCAAACCATACCCTACCATCTTAACCCTTTAGTGTTCGCATTATTCTGCCAAAAGTAATGCTTTTTCATCTACATTGTTTTGAACTAATCATACATTATCTTGTAGCTATAAGATTTTGATGAGGTAGCTGTTAATTTTTAAAACGATATTGTAGGGTTGGTGTGAGAGACCAGATCTGGCCAATTTGAACATAAAACAAGCAGAATACTTTTGTCCGGATATGGCCGGTTTAAATGCTAAAGGGTTAAGGATCAATGGTCACAATGTAGTAGTTCTGGATATACAAGTGGTTCTCAAGTTTCTTAACTTTCTTTTACTGACATTTTTTTTTCTTCCCAACACCTACTCCCCTTGCAACTGTTCACGCCCTCCCTCATTTTTCATGTATACACACGTAATATTAGGCTAAAGTAATTCAGTCCAAAGTACTAGTTTGACATAGGTGACTACTTACCACTGCTTAGTAAAGACATACTCTGTTACAAGTATACAGTATCCGGTTTTGTTTATTTACTTATTCTCGTTTCTATATCTCTTGTTACTACTGTCACTCGTTTTGACCTGATTGCAAGCTAACAAGCATTTTATCTTAATATTACATTTAATTTTTTTTTAAATAAAAAAAGTTACTATTTACATAGGGAACAAAGAATAAAAAAGTTGTACAGGGGTGGCTGTGTGGTAAGTAGCTTGCTTACCAACCACATGGTTCCGGGTTCAGTCCCACTGCGTGGCACCTTGGGCAAGTGTCTTCTACTATAGGCTCGGGTCGATCAAAGCCTTGTAAGTGGATTTGGTAGATGGAAACTGAAAGAAGCCCATCTATATATATATATATATATATATATATATATATATATATGTATGTATGTATGTATGGGAGAATTCACGAATATGTATGTATGTATGTGTATATGTTTGTCCTCCCAACATCGCTTGACAACCGATGCTGGTGTGTATACATTCCCGTAACTTAGCAGTTCGGCAAAAGAGACCGATATAATAAGTACTAGGCTTACAAAGAATAAGTCCTGGGGTTGATTTGCTCAACTAAAGGCAGTGCTCCAGCATGGCCGCAGTCAAAGGACTGAAACAAGTAAAAGAGTAAAAGAGAATGCATTTATCACTTCCACTCCACCTTGTTCTAGGACCCATATAAAATTTTCTAAGCCCAACACCTATCCACCCTGGGGTCAGTACTGGTCACTCTGAGAAACCCTAGGATATATAAACATAGAGAATTGTCATCACTGAAATCTCAGGTTAAACAATTAGTAGAAGTGCTATGTAGTCACTGAAGCTGTTAGGAATAAAAACAAAATCTCCATTGTGCCCTTTTTTTTGAAGACAGATCCGAAGGTAAACAAATGGTAATAACTAGTATAGTTGAGGGCAGTTAAGAAGAGAACATTCGATAATAATATGAGTGAGGAGTCTAATGTGGGTTTTGTGTGAGCATGTATATGTTAAATAAAATGAGACACCAAAGCCAAGGCTGTGTGGAATTTTTAGGACATTTATAAAGAGAAAGTTAGTCTTACAGCTGGTTCTGGGATATTAGGGATATCCCTTCATCAGAGACAATATGAGAGAGTTAAATAGAGGGAAATAGAGTTCAATATAAGGAGTTATTTTGGGAAAGGATGGA
>NC_068993.1:9046949-9056730 GCF_001194135.2 Octopus bimaculoides
ATATATATATATATATATATATATATATATATATATATATACATATATGAGAGTGAAAGAGAGAACAAGAGTTAGTTGTTATATGGAACAAGAAGCTCTTATCATGAAATTTATTACTTCTTCACTAACCCTATCATTACCATATTTCTAGTGAAATAACTTTATCCTTTATTAAGCAGATGATTGGAATATAAATTTTGGAAGTTTTCTCTTGTTTTCAACTTTAAATCCCTTTAAAACAAACTTTGTATCATAGAACCAAGGACAGTCTTAGGCAGGTTGATATCAAAAGAGTCCAAGTGTTAGAGGTTTATATTATCATTTCCTTGTGATGGTATAGGTGTGTGGTAAGGAGTCTGCTTCCCAACCACTTGGTTTCAGGCTCAGCCCCACAGAAACTGAAAGAGGCCCTTCACACACACACACGCATGTGTTTGTTTGTTTGTTTCTCCTCCACCACCACTTGGCAACTTGGTTTGTTTACGTCTCCATAACTTAGCAGTTCAGCAAAAGGACACAAAGAAAATAAGCATCAGGCTTAAAAAAAAAATTAAGCACTGTGGTCAATTTGACTAAAAACCCTTCGCCCCAGCATGGCCACAGCCTAATGAGTGAAACAAGTAAAAGATAAAAATTAATCTTTTAGGAATAATATAACTCTTTACTCTCTCTTTTACTTGTTTCAGCCATTTTGACTGCGGCCATGCTGGAGCACCGCCTTTAGTCAACAAATCAACCCCAGGACTTATTCTTTGGAAGCCTAGTACTTATTCTATCGGTCTCTTTTGCTGAACCACTAAATTACAGGGATGTAAACACACCACCATCGGTCGTCAAGCGACGTTGGGAGGACAAACACAAACATATACATATATATTATACGACGGGCTTCTTTCAGTTTCCGTCTACCAAATCCACTCACAAGGCTTTGGTCGGCCCGAGGCTATAGTAGAAGACACTTGCCCAAGGTGCCACGCAGTGGGACTGAACCCAGAACCATGTGGTTGGTAAGCAAGCTACTTACCACACAGCTACTCCTGCGCCTAAGAAGATTTTTATCACTCATTTCCTCATTATTTTTAATAATTGTTAATTTTAACATCAGAACTAATCCCATATGCTTTTTAGGGGCCTAACCTCATCATTTTCACTTTCCTTTGAACACAGAACATAAAGATGGACAAAATGATCTAGAAATATATACATGTGTGTATACATACATGTGTGTGTGTGTGTGTGTAGAAAGAGAGAGAATGAGTTAGTTGTTATATGGAACAAGAGACTCCCATCATGAAATTAGTTATTTCTTCACTAACCCTATCATTACCATATGATTAAGATTAATTATACCCTCCTATCAAAACAATGTGCATATATAAATTACATCACAATATAAATTATATCTAAACCATCAACAAATGAGCCAATGAAGGAATCCTCAGTATGGTTTATCAACCAGCTAGAAGTAACAGTCAAATTTCATACTACCATATTAGAAATATTAACAACAAATGAGAAGTATTTTTTGTTGTCATTCTGTTATTCATAAACCAAATGAAAATATGTGAGCTTCAATCGGGCTGAAGTTCAGTATTGTCTTGTCCATCTGTCCATCCATCCATCCATTATTTTCACCCATTATTCCTAAGGTCATGATGAAGTAGAGTCCTCAGACACTTTATTCATAGGGTCCTACCGGAAGCAATCATCATTACTCTTTCTGGCTGGACTCCCAAGCATGAGCAACTGAGACTACAGATATTGTCCAACCATTTTGTTCTTGGTCTACCTCTGGATCTCCTGCCACTTGGCTTGGCTTGAAGAATCTGTTTTTTTTTAATGTTTCCTGGTGATGTTCTAATCACTTGTCCATAGTACTGAAGCCACGATCCCTCATTGCATTGAGGTCAAAGTATTGTATTTTAAGGAAAAAAAAAAAAACTAGATAGAGTTTTGTCTTTCTAAAAGGCCATTCCTTTCACCAAACATTTAAACTGGAAACATCAAGTAAACTTTCCAAACATAGAAAGATATTATCATCAGGATTGTTTAACATCTGTTTTCCATTCTGGTATGGGTCAGAAGCTGACTAGCCAGAAAACTGCGCAAAATTCTAAGGTCTACTTTGGTATGGTTTCTATAACTGGACGCCCTTCCTAACACCAACCATTTTACAAAGTCTGCTGGGTACTGTCGACATAGCACTGGCACTATTGAGGTCACCAGGTGGTATTAAGAGAGATGGTTTTGAGCCAGGTGATGAAAGGTTAAAGTATGACAGGGAGACAGAAACAGGTGTCTTGCAGTAGAGGAGAGATACAGACCTACCTCAGTTGAAAAAGAGAGAAGATGGTATACTAGTTTTTAAAATAGTTTAGTATACGTTTGAAGGAGGTAAGGTAGCGAGGTGGACATACTTACATAACGTCACTTGCTTCAGAATCAACTTCAGTTTTAGAATTAATATCACTGTAAAAAGATAAAATTAGAGGATTTATTAAAAGAAGGTACCATAGATTCACTGGTATAAATAGAGGGGGGGGGACAGTATAATACAAGCCAGCTATAAACCTGGAAGTAAGAGATACTCAGATATTGTACTCCACCACCCAGACTGTCTGAGCCAAATTTACGATTTGTAAAAATTATCGAAATAAAAATAAAAGGGCTTTCTTAGTTGTAAGTCAGCTTTTGGATCCTTCTTTTGTCTTTTACTTGTTTCAGTCATCAGACTGCAACCATGTTGAAGCACTCCCTTGAGGGGTTTTGCTTGAACAGAACAACCCTAGTTTGGTACTAATTCTCAGTTTCATTTGCTGAAGTGCTAAGTTACAGGTATGTAAACAAACAATTGTTGTCAAGTGCATGTAAAGAACAGAGGAACACACACACACACACAAACACAATGGGTTTCCACACAGTTTCACTACCAAATTGACTCACAAAAGATTAGCAGGCCTGGGGTTACAGTAGAAGACACTTGCCCAAGGGGCCATGCAGTGGGACTGAACCCAAAACCACATGGTTGGGAAACAAGCTTCTTAACCACACAGTCATACCTGCATTTATTGTACTTCACACAACTCCAATAATCCAACTTTTCTCTATTATAGGGTTCAGTACCACTACAATGTATCTTGGGCATGTGTTTTCTATTATGGCCCAGGTCAACCAGTCTTACTAGAGGATCCATTAAACGGAAATGGAAAAAAATCCTGTTGTGTTCGGCACTATTTATAGAACGAACGTCACCAGGCAGCGTTGTTCGTTTGCAATATTCCGTCAAAATATGTCCGGTTACTGTACTGTTCTCTGTGATTGGAAATAGGTAGGTTTGATGACAGGAAGTGCATCTAGCCGGAGATAAACAAACTACTTCCACTAATTTCGTCTGACCCATGCAAGCATGGAAAAGTGGACGTTAAAAACAATGATAATGATTATATAGATAGATAGATACATACAGAAAGAGAGACGGATGAAAATGTAATCATAAGTATACACAAACGTATGTGTGTGTGTGTGTGTGTGCGTGTGAAACCGGAGGCATTCTACAATTCTATACAATCGCTTCATTCGTCAACGATATATTTTTGTAAAAATGTGTGCGCGTGCGTTCATAAATACACACACACACCACATGCAACCACAAACATATGTACATATATATATAGTCTAAATACATATATATATGCACACGTACAACATACATTCACACTTAGACGAAATACACTGAGATCACATGTGTATATACACACGACATATATATACGCACGTAGATTAGACACATGCCCACCTACACGACATACAATAAATATACAGTACACCCATAAATTTGTAGTCTGTGTATATATATACACACACACATATTCGTATAGCGTGTATATATATAGTGTGTGTGTATAATATACACATTATGTGTATGAGAGTGCGTATGTATTATTGTATATAACACACATATTTTTCACAGATACCCTCTCACCTTAATTTAAAGTTGGAAGAGGCATTTTGCGTTGGTGTTGATGCATTGTTCCAGAGTCTAACACGACCACATTAGATTGACGCAGTAAAAGGAGGCTGAACGTTCCTCACCAACTCAATAAAATACAAATTAATTAACGAAGAAATTAAAGAAGAAAATCTAACATAGGAAGTTTTTTTAAAAAGAAAAAAATAAATGAATATACAAATATATACAAGTGTTACAGACAGATAAATATTTAAAAAAACAAACATGGAATGCAGATACCAAAATCAGGCTAAGTGGAACGAAAAGGAAATATAAGAAAGGGAAAGAGAGAGAAAGAAGTAGGAGAATGAGTCTGTTTCCAAAGTGGGTGATCTGTTTGTATGGAGATAATTATAGTAAATATTCCCCTATCATCGCCATTTCAAGACCAGCTTCCAGTTGGGCTCAGACCAAACTGACCATCGCAGCTCGTACTACGGTAACGACCCGACGGTGAAATGTATTTTGAATAAACACACAAAGGCCAAAATGTGTGTGTGTGTGTGTGTGTGCATGCGTGTCGGGTATTCGAAAAATGGTTCGATCAACTGAAACACACCTAACATGTAACTGGTATTTTTACTTTACAAACAATCCCAAATGGTATTTAAACCAGGAATCGAATATCAATTAGTACAAGACATAATCTTGGTCTTTCCTTTAATGTTCACAAGTGTCGTGGCTAAGTAGAAAAGGCGGCGGCGGCGAGCTGGAAGAACCGTTAGCACGCCGGACAAAATGTTTAGCGGTATTTCTTCTGGCTTTTATGTTCTTGGTTCAAAATTTCGCCGAGGTCGATAAAACAAGTACCAGTTGAGCACTGCGGGGTCGATGTAATCGACTGGCACCTTCCCCTAAATTTCAGACCACGTATCTAGAGTTGAAAGATTATTATTATTGTACATTTCGAGTTCAAATTCTCATTAAGAGGAAGACAGAATTAACATGGTCGATTGGACTGGAGCCAATTAATCTTTATAATTATTATTAGTCGACATTTTACCCCCACCACCTCTTTTAGTCAAGAAAGAGTAAAGGCAGTACCCCTGACCCTTCACAGGATCTCGGAGATTTAATAGGAAAGAGGGAAGTTCACAAGAGAGATGAAAGAGAATGACAAAAGGGAAAAAGGTGATAAAACAAGAACAGCAGAGTAGAGCGGTATTTAGTTACAGCCCCTTACGTTCCAAGTTCAAATCTTGCTGAACTTTATTTTTACCGGTCAGCTTTCAGGGATTCATTTACACGTAATATAAAGTACTAAAGTGCTAGTAAAGCACTAAGGTTGATGTAATAATAAACTTAAAAAAACATCATAGCCATGAACGATTTTACAACAGAAGACGAAAGCTCTATATATATTATACAGGATATAATAACTCATAAATAAATTTTATCAACTATTTCATGTCAGGTGTTTATTTTTTGTGTTTTAAGGATACCGAAAATAGAAAGAGAACCTATTTATTACATTACTATATAACACGTAATTTATTTTAAGATATCAACGAGGGAAAATGTAACAGAAACTAAAATAAATATATTTCTTGCAATGGACACGGACAGATACGTTAAATCTAGTTAAAAGAGTTTAAACATATTCTTCTTCTTACCAAGAATGCACGAAAATTCGAACCGAAGAGAAATTATTTTTTTAGCTTTCACAGTAAACAAGAACTAAGATAACTTCTAGACATAAAGACACGGGGGTTTTAACAAAAAAAAAATATGGTTTAATAACAAATAAGATTTTTTTTTTAAATATATAATTGGAAGTTGTAAGTCGTGTTATTATGAATAAAGTGTGAAAGAGAGAAGAGAAAAATTGATCGAAATATATAAACTCTAAATGTGGAAATAGGTGAAAAAAAAAATAATAATAATCCGAAACAATCAATCAATCAATCGATGCGTCGGCATGAATGAAACATTGATAGTTGATTGAAACATACAGCAATAACAAATAAATACATTATTGACAGATTGAAAACGATTCACTGTTAAGACCAGATCAAAAGAACACACGCACATATATATATATATACATGTGTGTGTGTGTGTAAACCGAACAGCAAGGAAAAGGAGGGTTTTTTTTTTTTTGGAAGTAGCATAATTTAGCAACAAAAAATTACTTACGGGTTCAAGTTACCTAATGTAACTCATTAAACGCAGAGGGCGGTGGGACATGGAGAAGACAACACACACACACATATATATATATATATATATCTTAGAGAGAGATATAAACAGACAGAAAAGTAGGAAACACAATATGATTGTGTGAAAGTATGCGCTTGTGTGTGTAAATATGTGTGCACATTTATATATATATATATATATATATATATGAGAAAGAAATAGAAAGGTGTCGAACTAAATGACTTACAATCGTTAGTTTTGTCCTCATACCTCCCCAGTTCAATCAGATTCTATCGGGGTCAAACTGGCCTTCCTTATCAAGTCTATTTCGTGCGAAGGGGTGAGGAGAGAAGAGGTTTGCAACCCCCGCCAGTAAATAAATAAACCTGCCGTCAAAACACTCAACAATGCCGCCGCTCCCGCTTACAAAAATGGCCATTGTACCTAAGAATGGAAATATCGATTTCTTCCTCAAGCACAACAAGGTCAATATTTGTAGGGGGAAGAAGGTAGCAGAGTCGATTGATTTTGGCCGCTGGTGTATTTATTATTAGAACTTATTTTTATCGATGATGAAAAGGGTGAAGAAAAAAAAAAAAAAAACGTCAAGCGTGAGACCCCTGGCAGAATTTGAACTCGGAATGAAATCCAGGAAACACGACTACTAGCATTTAATACGGAAGCGTTTCACCATTTTTATGAAGGAAATATGTGAGCAAGTTTGTGACAAGACCAATAGCAAATATTTAGAAATAGACACACAAACACACACGGATAAATAGGGGTTTTAAGGATTTCACCTCGTAAAACATTCGAACTGTTTAACACCAGATTTATACGAGGAAAGAAATTTGTTTTGTAAAACGTGTGTGTGTGTGTGTGTGTGTGTGTCTATACACACGCACACATATGTTGTTTAGTACGAGATCAGTTCTAGACAAGCAGACCTCTGATTAAACGCATTCCTGCCATGCCCAGGGTGGGTTTTTTTTTCAAAATTTGTTTTATCGGGTATTGCGTACCTAGAACTACATTATCCAATGTGTTCTAATTCTTTTTAAGACGGTAAAGTGTAATTCAAGAAAGATATGGCTGCTATTTCTGATTGGTCGAACGACCATATAGAAGCTGGTTCAAGTAGAGAAAAAGAGTGTATACTTACTTTCTCTCTCTCTCTCTCTCACTTCCACTCTACTCGAACCAGATAGATAGATAGACAGATAGATAGATAGATAGATATGGTAGTCTCTTAACTAAAGCGGCGTCAATTCTTGTTATATATTTAATTAACCCTTATCGGGACAGACAGATATCACCATTCATAAATTTCTCTTTTTAAAAACTTTCAAATAATTTTGTCTTCTTGTCGAAATGAGATACTATTTTATATATATATATATATATATGAGAAACGTCTAATTTTCAGAGATGTCAGCCTAATAGGTTAACTTGACAATGGTATTGGGAAAAAACAATCTACAATAGTTTACTTTAAGTATAGTTATGTATAAAAAATAGTAAAATATTAACTGAATGCTCAGTCAATACATTTAAGTAGAATATCCTATTTATTTTTACAAGGAAACGTTTGACAGGGACTTCGAAATTTCGCCAGTCGTTAGACTAACAACGTATTTGTAAGCATCTATTCATTTCGTTTCAGTTATTCAAGATAGCCAGGTTACTTTTGTACATTCCCATTTATTGTCGGTTTGATTTTAATTGACGCCGCTTAATTTGATGACAAACATACACAAAATATATACATTCTTTCGTTTTGCCACTCATTCATGTGTACGTGTGTGAATATAATATATATATATATATATACGCACACGAATGAGTGGACAAATGAAGGTAAGAGGTGGTACTCAATACATTTAGTAGGAGTTACAGATTGTTTAATAACAAATAGGTTCGTTCTACGAACCCACGAAACTAGAGTCGTAGAGAGCCGAGTCAAATTGTCATTAAAGCAATATCCGTCTGTCTATGTATGTATATCAGCACCATTACTTGTGCTACCACAATCACTTCCGGTTGATTATAAAAACCTTTACTTCGCTACAGCTAGCATCGAATATTTAGAGAAAGTGTAGATACACCAAATCAAACACACAAAATGAATATAATGTTGTATATATATTTAATCGACTGACAAAAAGAAAGAGACGAAAGTTATTTAGTTTGTAAAAAGTGAAAGCAAGCGTTACTAGTTAGTTGGCCGACATGTACATTTCGTCTAGAAGCGATCATACTTAGTCTTGTTTCTCGTTTTAAATAGCTAAATCAACAATTATATTTAAAATATAAATTAACAAAGATTAATTTAATCGGACTGTCAGTTGACTCTTAATACTGAACAGAACGTTTTAAAAAAAATATTAATAAATAATTAAAAATCATTGTCTGCCTTAGTGTATAAGTGTAGAGTACTGGGAAATCCCATCGGAAATTGCCGAACGAACACATTAATTATCGCTCTGCCTTTATCGAAACAAAGCTGGACATTTTCTTCAACTATTAAAATACAATACACACTTCAGTAAACAAGATAACTTTTGTTCGCTTATTTTGTGTTGTTTTTTTTTTAAATAAAGTATGTATTGGCATTCGAAAGAATGCTGTATTATTTAAACAAGGGTGTCGAGCTGGCAGAATCGTTAGCACGCCGGACAAAATGCTTAGCGGCATTCCTTCTCGCTCTTTACGTTTCTAGTTCGAATTTCCCTGAGGTCGACTTTGTCTTTCATGCTTACGAGTACAAGTTAAGCACTGGGGTCGATGTATTCGACTTAACCCAACTCCCAAATTGCAAGCCTTGTGCCAAAATCTGAAACCTTTATTATAAAGAATATAGAATCAAAGAGGTATAGAAAATTGAAGATAAAGCTCCTAATATTAATTTCATCATAATTATCTCTTATTCAATATGCCAGTACACTGGTGCTTCCATTTCTATGCAAAGACGAATGCGTGTTAGCACAAAACGCAGATAAATAAAATAAACCAATCAATGCGTGGGAGGTGGGTAGACATAAAACGAAAGATTGATGTAGGAATTACAATCTTCCCTCCCACCCATTCGTTACATCGTCGGGGGCGTACATCAAGGATCGGCACACACACACACACACTCTCTCTCTCTCCAAGCATTCCTGTGCAGATAAGATCACATATTCCCTCCCTCTAAATATTCAGTCCTCGCTACCATCAACTCCAGCATTTGCCAGGCACGCCACATGCTTCTACAAACATCATTTGAAAAAGAAAAAAACAAAACAACTTATTCAACAACTCTAAAAAAACACGGTCATTTGAACAGTCGCGTCCGTAACATTGAAGAATAACAGATGGAGGTGCCGTCGCTCGACCTGTTAGAAACAGCAGTTAAATCATCCTCAAATTAGGTCTACCGTCTAAAAAAATTTTTTTTAGAAAGATCTAGCCATAGTTGGAATGCTTTCGATAATAGACCTGCTAGATAAATTGGATACTGTAGTCTTCGATACACGGGCCTGGCGTTAATAAAGAATTGTCATATCAGAAATAACTTTAATCAGAAGGGCCACGGTTGAAATGCTTTTTATCTTAGACCAGTTCATTCAGAACTCACCTGGAGTCCCCCCCCCC
>NC_068993.1:9057238-9059738 GCF_001194135.2 Octopus bimaculoides
CATCAAAAAGTGAAGGACGAAGAACATACTGAACGGTGTAGCCCTAGATACACTTCGCCTGGAAAAAAAAAAGACAGGGTCTGAAGGCTGGAAATTCTTTTACCATAGCCCTGCTCAGGTTGACCTGAGCTAAACAATAACATTTTAAAACACACACACACACACCGTTTTTACTAATATATGTCGCACTGTATTATACTCGAGTGTAATTGAAAAAATTAAGGTGCGACTTATACACAGGGCAAAACTATGAAGGGAAAGATTTTGTACAAAGATTTAGCACTTTGATTAGGAGTACGACTTATATCCGAGTAAGTACAGTACGTACTTATATCAACCCATGAGGGAACAACCTCTGCAGGGTCTCCCTCAGATCACACCGTGATACCATAAAAGAAACAAAACAAATAGGAAGGTCACACCTGGAATGTTTATGATCAGAACTAACATGGGTCTAAACAACAACTTTACCCAACTGTTCTGAAGCCATTTAATACGCAAGAAGGGTAGAGAACCAACAAGCAAGTTGAGTATAGACTTTATATATAAAGTTGGTGGATTTGGGTCAAGCAAGTGCTAAACTGGAGTTACCACTTGTGGGTTTGTTTGTTTTCTTAATGCCAAGTTGTGAAGTTTACATAGATTGGACGAGATCAATGGTGGCGTTAATCTTTGAGATTCATACCTTTTAAATGTCCCGTTTAAATTGTTGCAAGTTGACACTTGCAGGAACGAAGTGAGCAATGAGGTGATTTCAGAGGGATGTGAAGTGGGGGGGAGAAAGAACTGGATGTAGTGGTTAGTGTGAGGAGGAGGAACTGGACACAACAACGGTGAGAAGAAGAGGAGGAGAGGCCAGTGGACCAGGAGTGTATAAGTGGAGAAGATTGCAAGACTAGTTGCAGGGAACGATGGTTATTGTAGTTGTGGTAGAGAAGGCAAAGGGAAGAGACAGCACACCTGTGAGTACAAGCAGGTATATGTCTATCAGTGATTTTATCACAATCAGTTGTCTTTCTGTGGAAATGGTCTACATGGCTGTGTGGTATGTAGCTTGCTTACCAACCACATGGTTCCGGGTTCAGTCCCACTGTGTGGCACCTTGGGCAAGTGTCTTCTACTATAGCTTCGGGCCGACCAAAACCTTGTGAGTGGATTTGGTAGACAGAAACTGAAAGAAGCCCGTCGTATATATGTATATATATGTGTGTGTGTGTTTGTCCCCCCACCATCGCTTGACAACCAATGGTGGTGTGTTTACGTCTCCGTAACTTAGCCGTTCGGCAAAAAGAGACCAATAGAATAAGTACTAGGCTTACAAAGAATAAGTCCTGGGGTCGATTTTCTCGACTAAAGGCGGTGCTCCAGCATGGCCACAGTCAAATGACTGAAACAAGTAAAAGAGAGAGAGTAAAGAGTGTTTGCATGTGTACTGCTCCAAATTTACTTTTAAAAGAAACAAAACCAACTTAGAAGCATTTGCAGGTCTGATTGAAGCCTTGTGAGTGGATTTGGTAGACAGAAACTGAAAAAATGCCCATGTGTGTGTTTGCCTTTGTCCCCCACCACCACTTGATAACCAGTGTTGGTTTGTTGATGTCCTCATACCTTAGCAGTTCAATTTATATGGAACCCAAATATCGAGCCTCTTAATGAGTTCAAGACATTTTAAATGATTTTCAATTGCTGTGTGCGATACATTTAACCTCTCTGCAATCTCTCACACAGTTACATGACAATCAGATTCGATTATGGCTTTGATTTGGTCATCATCAACTTCAGGACGTCGACCGGAACATTGGTCATCCTTGTGTGAAAAATCTCCAGAACGAAATTTTTTAAACCATTTCTGACATGTGCGTTCTGTTAATGAATCAACACTATATATTTCACATATCTCTTTGTGAGCCTCAGCAGCTTTCTTGCCTTTACGGAAATAAAGAAGCAAAATATGGCGAAAATGTTCATTTTTGCACTCCATGTTGAAATTAACTGAACTAACAGCTGTAAACAAGATTACGTGCAATTTGCTTCTGAAGTCAACTAAAGGTAATGGCGATCAAATGTCGAAAGGAAAAAAAATAACATTGACAAAAGTCATTCAGAAAAATCGTAGCTCTCTTTGCGAAAAATGAAATTACTTTCTTTCCAACCCAATAGTTATGCATGACCCTTTTCGACAAACCAGATTAGTTTTGAGATCATATGGTGTAAGTTATTTCTCAAACTACAGACAATGATTGTGATCATGATCATTGCTTGGACAGAATTTGTTGAAGCAGATTTTCTATGCTGCATGCCCTTCCAATTGCCAAACCTCACCTGTTTCTGTTTCCAAATAAAGCAATATTTTCCCAAGACCAAAACAATTTCATAGGAGATTGGAAACAAAAGACACTGTTTGCATGGCAGTGACACTTACTTACAACTATCACACAATGTCAAGTCAAAGAGACAATAATACATGCGTGTACACACACGTGCATGTGATGGGCTTCTT
>NC_068993.1:9061625-9064125 GCF_001194135.2 Octopus bimaculoides
AGAAAGGAAGAATACAAAAAACCATTTTGACTTAGCCAGACCTTACAGGCTAGTAAATAATTCTAAGCAGATTTTTAACTATCACTGATTTTATTTGTTTTTTTTGTTTCTGATTTAGGGACCATCTTATCAGACTATGTGCTTTTGTACCTCATTCATTGATATCGCCATATTTTCCATTGAAAAACCTTTAAATTCGGAATCACTGCTTGATAGCATGAAACTCCAATCCATTTTCACAGTTGAAAAAAAAAAAAAATCGATGCCAAAAAAATGTGGAAAAAAAATGTAATAATACAAATAATAAGAACAAAATTTGGCTAATTATTCCTTATGGAGCTCAAGTTAAAACAAAAATTATTAAAGAGATTTTAAATATAATTGAGATATTCATTTAGAGATAATAAAAAATATAATAACATTTTTTCTAGTGTTCTCACATGGCCTCAGACTCAAAAGTGCCTGGAGGAGGTAGTGCTGCCCTGGGTCAAGAGGGTGTCTGCTGGAAGACCCTATGTCAAGCAACAAGACTTTGCACCATGCCACACAAGCAGAAGAACCCAGTCGTGGCTGCCAGACAATTTCTGCAATCACATCACCCCTAACATCTGGCCACCTAACTGCCCAGACTACAACCCTTTTCATCATTATGTGTGGAGCATATTTGAGCGAGAGACCAACAAAACTCCTTGTAACACCAAAGACGAACTGAAGGCAAGGACTGTGGCAGCATTCACCAACTTAAACAAAGAGTTGCAGGAGATTCCCAAGTCATCTGGAGGCCGTGGTTGAAGCCAGTGGCGATTTTATTGAATAAATTTACTCTTTAGTACTTCAAGATATCCTTTATGTAATTTTGGTAAATATATCTGTTAAAATGAGATGTCAGTGTTATTTTCATTTTTGCGTAATTTAGACGACCGTTTATTCACCGCACCCTGTACATATATATGATTACACAACAGGCTTCTTTCAGTTTCCAGCAACCAGATTCACTCACAAGATTTTGGTTGGCCTGAAGCTATAATAGAAGACACTTGCCCAAGGTGCCACACAATGGGACTGAACCCAGAACCATGTGGTTGAGAAGCAAGCTTCTAACCATACAGCCACGCCTGTGCTTATAAAAATTTTTCTCCAATAAAACAAATTTGATCTGCAAAAATGTGTTTCCCGATAACTAATCTTCCTCCTAACATGCGTTTGTAGAAATGGGATGGGATCATTGTTCCACTGGGATGGGATCAAGTCGTCGCATGTTTTTGGTAGCTAGCATTCACCTCCCTTCAATTGTGTGCATGAACAATGTCATCATTTTGAGAAACAGTGAATGACTCAAGCAGTGGAGGATGTATGCAAACACACACACACACATGGTGCAGATGTGGCTGTGTGGTAAGAAGTTTGCTTCTCAACCACATGGTTCTGGGGTCAGTCCTATTGCATGGTACCTTGGGCAAGTGTCTTCTACTATAGTCTCGGGCCAACCAAAGCTTTCTCAGTGGATTTGGTAGACAGAAACAGAAAGACACCTGTCGTGTGTGTGTGTGTGTATTGTTGCTATTATATATATATATATATATATATATATATATTATAAATATATAGTTAAACTGTTGTATGTTCAAATTTGGCCAAATGCATTTTTTTCAATATCTCTTTTTGCTTGCAATAGCCGCATCTTTTGGTCAAACTATCGTATGTCCAGCTGCTTCAGATGCCAAGATATCAAAAATTGTCAAGTGTAGTACAACGGTTTTGCTATGGGATGGTGAAACTTTTTTCGTTTTCTGAAAAAACCTTTTGGACTTAGGACACTTTTGCAAAATAGCAACGATATATATATATATATATATATATATATATATATATCGTTGCTATTTTGCAAAAGTGTCCTAAACTAAAAACCACATTCTATGTGGACTTTTAAGCTATGTCTTGCAGAGGACTAATTGGGCCTGTGGCGCCAAACTAAAGAGAACAACGATAATAAAGCCTTTATTGGTACCCTTCTAATATGGTATTACTTTAAATTTAATTTAAATGAAAAACTAGTAAGTTCACAAATTTTGGGAGTTTTTTTTAAATTTGAATTTTCAACTGTTAGCATATAACAAATCCTCATCCAGGCCTGATCCCACTGCTGGATGTTCAAGAACCAAATGACGGATAGAATTTCAATCCTGGATTCATCCCGATTCCAAAGAGGTATAATATGTCTATGCAGAGATACACGGGTCCTGGACGGACGGACAGACAGAATTTCGCGTTTATTAAGCACACAATCACACACATACATCTTCCTATCTATGTTTTTCCCCCCACAGACAATCCCTAAGTCATGAGGATGTAAACACATCAGCACCAGTGTTGGTGTGTTTACACTTATGACTTAGCGATTCGGTAAAAAGTGTCTGATAGAATAAGTATCAAGTTTTTAAAAAAATAAGTACTGGAGTCAATTTCTTGGGTAAATTTTCAGCTCAACACCCGCACGTTT